>NW_010337668.1:36449-37005 GCF_000700745.2 Antrostomus carolinensis | reverse complement strand
CGCGGAGCCCTGCAGCCGGGCTGGAAAAGCCTGGTGTGTCCGGCTGGAGTCCAGCGAGCCCCAGTCCGGTGGCTGAATGACCCAGGCTGGGTGTAACGCCCGACATACCAGCTGGTGTTTTCGAAGGTTCTTTTCAAATAGATGTGCTAGTGTGCTGCACCACAAAAATCTCCACCCATGCACTCATTTTTCCCTTATTTTTACCTGTGAGTTAGGGTCAGATGCCCAAAGAAAGTAGTCTAAAAACCCATTTTTGGTTGTTCTTGTTTGATGTTACTGTGATTTCTCTAGTGCAAGGCCGTAACCCTCGAGGATCGTTTTCGAAGGTTCTTTTCAAATAGATGTGCTAGTGTGCTGCACCACAAAAATCTCCACCCATGCACTCATTTTTCCCTTATTTTTACCTGTGAGTTAGGGTCAGATGCCCAAAGAAAGTAGTCTAAAAACCCATTTTTGGTTGTTCTTGTTTGATGTTACTGTGATTTCTCTAGTGCAAGGCCGTAACCCTCGAGGATCCCGCATCCAAGTCTTGCTGTGGCTGGGGGGCATCCGGCCG
>NW_010337668.1:0-36388 GCF_000700745.2 Antrostomus carolinensis | reverse complement strand
GTTAGGCAGCAGCTGTGCTTTGCTGAGGGTCTTTGCGCTGCAACCCGCTCCCACCTGCTCAGCCAGGAAAGGGCTCACCCCGGGGCCGGGGTGTCTCCCGCAGGCCGGCTGCTCCGTGTGCTCCCCGTGCTTTAGGGGAGCTGCTTTAACTCCCCACCCATGGCATATGAACACGCACAGAGTCAAGGTTTACAAATCAATTAAAAACCACTACTTTTTCTGTCATAAAACATCCTTATCCATAACTTCAGAGGCATCATGCATTTAGCTATAATCTCACTTTTGTACTGGTTAAGGATTTGTGCAATGACTTTTTTTCATGTAGCTAACTACAGTTTATTACCTAACTGCACAAAAGACACATTCGCTTCACTTGAACCTGAAATCACAGAATTTACACCAGTGCAGTTTTAGCCCTCTGTCTTCAAAATGATCTTAGCAAAATTATACTGATGTGCATAAAGCAAGTGCACAAGTGTTTGAAGGACTGTAAAATACTTTCATTTTACAGTAAATTTCCAAACAAAATCTTCTTTATCTCATTTTTAATCCCTTCTCTTGCAAGACTAAAAACTACTAAAAAGTAAAGCACAGAATTCTCTTTCACATCTTGTGTTAATATTAACCAAATCTCAAGAGGGTAGGAGACAAAATACGCTCTCAGTTATTAAAGACAGATCAGGTTGAGCATGGGCTTCCTCTAGAACGCTGGGTCAATTTGTAACAAGTTCTTTAGCCTCTCACTCCTTCTTCAAATTTATAAACAAAAATATTCAGTAGGCAGAGCTGAATTTTTCTAATTTACATTGACACATGTTTGGGTAACTTTAAGTAGTAAACAACCATTTCATTTGATTTGAGTTCTGTATTTAGACCCTTGAAAAGATCAAATAAGTTGTTAGTCACCATGTGACCCTCCTATTTTAATCCAGTGCCTTCCTTGTGCTATTTTTCTTACGGTTATCTGAAACATCAGCTCTACTGTTAGGCTTAAATCCTGTAAGTACTTATGATTCTGCTTAGTTTTGGTCTCATTAAGAAATCCACACAGCATTCCCAATACACACAAATAAAATTAACTGCATACCTTTGGCCTTTTAAATTTTTATTAAGTTTTTAATTTTTTTTCCTTAGGTTTTCTCTCAAGATTTTGGACTTTGCTGTGAAATCCCAGCTTTACTTCAGTTACTGAAAATCAGTCCAGTTGACTTCAGAGAGGTGAGAATTTCAGTCCAGATTTTCTGTTTGTCTTCAAGACCCCAAGGCACAGTTGAGCACTCTCTCGTTCTTCTAAACAGAATATTCTGCTGCTCTGTTGTACAGACTTTGTGCTTACATATTTATTATTTCCTGTTAAAATTAATTATACGCATCTAATCAAAAGAATTTTCCAAAATAAGAAGCTGACATCCACAGACTGGAACTGCCTAGGATGAAAAGTAATACAGAGCTCTTAAATACAAAGTTTCTTCTTCTAAACAACTATATTGTCATGTTTCCTTAAGTTGTGTGCAGAGGAAGGCTGTGAAATCCTGTTTGAGGAACTTATTGGATGGTATTTAAAATGTTCTGAACATCTTTATAAATATCATTATGAGGAAAAATTGATGATTTTGCTTCTGAATGCTGATCCTGTTGCCCTTATGGGACATGCACAGAGCAGGGGAAAAAAAGTGAGAGAAGTAACAGAAAATGCAGTCTTTGTCTCTGACTTCCATGTAAGACTGAGCTGTTTTGAAAGCAAATCCAGACAACATGGTTTTAGCAGCCACTTCATGGCCTGGCAAAACATTACATTACTGAAAAACTTGTTTCTCTTTTGCTCTTTTACTCCAGGCTCTCACCCAGGGGAGATAAGGGTGGAGTTTATTTGGCCAACTAAACCAGACTCTCAGGAGACAGAAAGCAAAAATGGGAAAGGTAGGAAAGAGCAGGAAAGAGATAATCCCCTGTGTTATACCAAGTACCTGCGTGACACTGAGTGGCTTTAGTGTACTGCAGTGACTCCAGGCTGCAGGCCCTTTGGATATTGCCACGCTCTCCAGCACACGTACAACAGTTTCAGATACCATATACTCTGATAGCTCTCAGTTTGCCTTTCAAATCCCTGTTACTATTCATGGCATCTCTCACTCATCCATGCCACAACCAGTATCTTATGTGAGGGGTCTATCGCTCTTCACTTGGCAAACTAACCTTGCCATGGCTGCCTGTTCTGAACGGCTTGCAAGCCATGCAGAAGTGAACACAGCTGCAGTGCTGCTGCTCTAAACAACAAGCAAAGAGAAGCCCAGAGAGAGTGAGCCACATTGCGCTGCAGACCACACATCCACCACTGCTGCCACCACTGACAACCTTCTCAGCTGCACTTGACACTCAAGAGTGTTTGACCAAGCTGTTGGAGACTTCTGCAAACAAGATGAGGTTCAACACTTCCCACAAGTATTGGGCCCACACCATGAGCATTAGAGAGACATCCTTCTCCTCCTGCAGTGGCCCATTGTTAGCCATTTTATGGTGAAAACTGTCTTTTTGGCACTGTGCCAGAACATAGCACAGGCACTGGAGTATCCTTATATCCTTTCTAGGATTCCTTCTCCTGTTTAGAAGCAAGGGTTTTTCACTTTCTGGAAGCTGATTGCGCCAGAGTCTTCAGCCTGGAATTCATCTCATGAAACTTTAAATGCCTAGATGTCTAATCTCAGTTATTCCCCCTTTCTAATTGCTGGAGATAAGTAGTGTTTGGCTTTGCCTTTTCATCTTGGCTTTCTCAGGTGTTTACTGTAGGCATCTAGCTGTATCCATACCAAAGCTGACAAAAATAAGCAATGCCAGGGCTGCATCTTCCAAACTGCGTAAGAGGAGGAAAGTTCAGCAACTCACAATAACAGAGTCAAGGGATGGCAAGACTTTCTTTGCTGTGTTTCCCCCCATGCTTTCTAGCAGTTCCCTAGGAATACTTTAAGCTAAAACATATGTAATATGTATGAGAGAATACATATTGTGTGATATGATACGCCATTTTTATGAATATGAATTCTGGATGACTACAATACGCGAGTTCTGCAACTCATCACAATGTCCAAGCTCATTGAAATAAAATACTTATATTTCACCCTTCTGTACACATCATAAGTCACACTTATTATGGAAAAGCTGTTCTAGAGCAATTTGAAGAAGGTTGCATTTTACTTTTTTTGGAACATAATTGTAATTCATGATTAAAGCAAATTGTAAAATGTAGCAAATTTTAGGAGCCCCAAACAGTCTAACCTTGTTTTCTAAACTCTTATATGACTATTTAAGCCTTACCAATAGAAAAGTGAGGTCCAACCCTACAAGGGGAAGGAAATCTTCTGTCACTAGTCAAACTCCATTCTTATTGATAACAAAACCAATTTGATTTAAAATACTGACATGTATAGGAAAGCCGTTTGTGGCTTGGCATGTAACTTACTCAGTGTGGCCCTTTGTCCAAAGAAAATTTGTGAGAGAGAAAAGCGAAATATTTCTGAAAAATACTCTTATTAAAAAAAAATTTGACATCTGGTTGAATCAACTGGAAGTCAGTTCAAGAAATACCAAGAGTCTTAGAGGAAGCAGATTTAGTGCATGCAAATGCATGCTAAATTAATTTATTCTCTGTCATTACGATTTATTATAGAGATTTTATGTCCCCAGGGATGACATAGCAAAAATAGAAGGAGGCCAGAACTAATGACAAAAACTGTTAGACATGGAAAAATGCTCTTACAAAGATGGATTAATACTGTGCTTTAAACCAGAAATAAATAAGAGGAAATGGAATAAACTCATGCAGAAAGAGGCTGGAAAGGTAGATAGACCTAATAGAGTTGCCACTTCTCATCACATATAAACAAAGAGGCATCCATTTAGTAAAAAGATGATGCATTTATAACTGATAAAAGGAAACAGATATTTTTAAGCTGTGTAATTACATACTGTGTGAACTCATTTCCAAAGAATGCTATTGAAGTCGGATTCAAGAAACAGGAAGTTTAGGAGGATAACAAGAACCTCAGGTAACACAAGTAAAACAAAAAAAAAGCTAATATGATGTATAAAGCTCAGATTTCAGAGCATGTGCTAATTTTCACAAGCTAGATATTAATAACAAAGCTCTATGAGAATATATTCCTTTATTTTTTACTGCAGGATTTCTTGCTGTAATGTAAATCAAATTGGCAGTGACCTCTATTGGAAACAGAATATTAGATAAAGCATACCACTACCTAACCCCTCTGGTCTTACATTCCTTTTCTTTTCCGTAAGTCTTTTTCAAAATTTTTCCCAGGCACAAAAGAGTTAAAATGAAATTACCTGAAACAGTGCTGTTCTCTGCAATACGTACACTGGATAGAAGTGTGCTCAGAGGATTGCAGCTACTAAAATTTCCTTGTCTGTGGGAAACTAATGTCATAATCTGAAGTTGGTGCAGTTCTCCCTTTTTTGAAGTATACTGTATTTTGTATTACGTTGGTCATTTTAGAGTGTTTCAAGAAATCTAGTGCATTTACAATTTTTAATTACCAAAAGCTAATGAAAATGAAAAATGATGAGACTAACTTTTGAATATTGAAACCACAGGGTACAGTGCTCATGAGAGAGATTACCCAGACTCACACAAGAATAGTAAATGTAATCAAGCATGTATCATCCTCTAGACTACTCACTGATCAGCTTTGCAGGAGAAGTACCAAAGGGTTAAACCTAAAGAAGCCTCCCCAGCATTTTATTTAAGTCAGCAGTGCAACTTTGGTTGCAGATTCAGGCCTTTTCTGCCTGATGAACTGGTGATCTCAGCCTGACATATTTTCATGGATATACCAGCACTGCAAACAAGCAAAGCACTTTTACTGCGGATAGAGCCTTTTGTTTCATGGTTCCACTGTTATCTGAGCAAAACAAAGTGTATTGGGGTTAAAAAAGGGGACTGATTTGCCTAACACAGCTAGCTACCACTGCTGCTGCTCTGGCCGTGAATGACATCTCTGCAGTGTGGGGGTATGCCAGGCTATAGCAGAGATGGTCTCAGTTTTCTTTGGAGGACTGGTTCTTACCCACACTTTTGGTCCAAATCTACAGCACAAGGACTCTGAAGAGTGCAAAGCTTACCTCCACGCTCTGTCCTTGCTCAGAGCATTGTGAGGTCAGTTCTCACAAAAAAAATCTCTGAAAAGACAGACAGAAGCAAGTGATTGGCAAAGAAAAACACTCCAGGAACATTTCAGTTCAGTGCTTCTTCTGCTGGTTGACATCAGCAGTGGAAAGATAACAAAGGAAACCTCTCAATGTGAAGGGAGAATCTCAAGATACCAGCATATGACTCTCCTGGGGCCAATTATTCTGCAAGGATTTGTCAGTGATGTGGTGAGCACATAAGCTCTCACTAGACCATGCAGAAGGAGCTAAAAAGTTTTAATTGAAGTCCTTGTTTAAACCATATTAGCTGTCATTCTCCCTCTTAGAGCCCAACTGTACCAAACCTTCAAGGCCTCTGAGCAGAGAAAGAGCTAGAGGAAAAAAGAAATACAAGGAGAACAAGAAGTGATTCCAGGGGACAAGAGAGGTTAAGGAGAAGATGTGTGAGTGTCACAGACTCAAAAATAGATTGAGTAGATAGGGCAAAAATAGATAGGGCAGCCCTCAACACCATTAATCGCTCCTGCAATGTGCCCAGGGAAGCAATGGACACTGCCTGCCTGTGCTCTCTTCATTGACATGAGAAGATGAGGGACTGGAAGCAGATGATGCAGTTGACAGGGACCCTCCCCATTGAGTTTGCTTCTCCTGGTGGCATGAAAGGCCACTTTGGCCATGATCGGGAAAAGACTGATGAATAGATCCTGTGTTTACTGCCCGTTGTGTTACAAACATCTCAAGTGATCGTTAATGGAAATGTGTTTGAAACGTGTTTCTTTAATCTAGGCAAGACTGAAATACCGTTCTGCAGTGAGAAAGCCTGATTTTTTATATGTCATGTGTCACTTCAGACAGAATTTTGTTTATTTGTAACTTCTACTCTTTCCTGACAGTTAAAATGTTCCTTATTTGCTATATTAATAAGTGGGCTTTTGGATATGAAAACACAAATTATGTACTTCCTTTATAGTGCAGCTTCAGTGCAATGATCTGAAAGTACTCACTTGTATATTGGTGAATTAATCCTGACAACGTATTTCTCAAATAAAATCTTCATAGCTGGAAACTGCATCTTATCTTTTTTGCCTCTTTTTCAAAGTTTGCTATAACTGGAATCAACCAACAAATCACGATTAATAATAAAGTGCTATATATGCTGGAAGCCAAAATACACAGATTTTTCTAGCAAGCTTTGTCAAATCCTTTGCTAAGCAAGCAGCAATTTCCTGACTTTGCATTCTTGCCATTTATCCACTAGCCCACTTTCTTTTCAAATACCACATCTATCCTAGAAAGTATTGTTGCAGAACTGTCAACAAGTACTCATGGACTGTATATCTATAAATACATTTTTTAAGGGATCAAAAACTCAAACTATTCTCATCTGAGTGATACAACCTCCCCAGCGCTGCAGAAGTTTTTATCCAGCCTACAGCAGAACAGGAGTGTAGATGTTTCCTCATCTTTATGTTTTTCCTGACAGTCTTCCACAATGCCCTATTCCCTCAAAGCAACTGTCCTGTTGGGGTTTCGGTTTCTCTTGTTATAGGATTAATCTTCATATTTAAGGAATATATATATATTTATTTTTTTTTCCACTGCTAACCGGGATTGCAGGCAGGCAGACATTGCAGACATTGCCTCACATAAATTGGAAAGACACTTAAATACCATTCTTCTGTCTGGAGAGAAAGAAAGAGTATGAATCTCCTCACCCTGGAGAGGAAGGAATGTGTAAGGCTATTTATGGTGCAACTGTAGGAATAGCCACATTTATGAGGAAAGTGGGAGAGATGCAAACCCAAGGAATGAGAAGCAATATTGCTAAAAGGCAAACATCCTTCTGGAACGGTAAAGGGACACTTGCTTTAGAATGGCTGGATTAGGCCAAAAGTCCATTTGCCCCAGCATCCTGTCTCTGACAATGGTGTTTAAGAAAAGAAACAAGACACAGGGCAAGTTCAGGGTGATACTTCCCCTGGCATATCCTGCCAGCATCAGCTTCCTACACTAGAGGCTATATCAGCACCTTTGGTTTTAATTAAACCTGATGGAGTTCCTTGGGTTTTTACTATGGATTCAACTTCTTACAATGATACATGAAAAGTGTGGCCTTTTTTTTTTTAATTTCATAAAAAACCAAAAAACAAAAACCCCACAAAAAAACCCAAAACAAAACAAAACACAAAAAAACCCCAAACCCAACCACACAGAGAGCTTTGCTTTTAACCAACAGAACAAAAGTTAGGAGTGTTGATAGCGTGACGGGAAAGATAATGTGGGACAAGGTTAAGCAAAAAATCTATTCACAGTCCTATCGATGGAACAATGCCATCTGCTGCAAAAAGTCCCCCTGTATATTGCCACAGGACAGCCCCGTGCCCTTCCGAATAGCCCTCTAGTTTCCACCCACTCTGCACACGGCCGGGGTGCCCAGCACCTGGGTATGTGTTTGCTCTAGCAAGGACTTTCAGAGGATGATGGAACTTAATAGTAATTTAACTTTCTGTTGCTGGCAGAGGATAAAGGTCTAGCCCAAACTACTAAGCATCTCAAGTCTTATTGTCATTATAAGATACAGACACATAATCTCTTGCCCTTTTAAACATTCTGCAGTCTATAATCTGTGAATACAAGAATGCCAGTGGAATATGGAGTCCAGGATCTGAGAAGTACCCTTGATTTCTAATTTACAGAAGTATGGAATTATACATGTGTGATAGTTCCACTGGGCCAGCCCTTGGCCAAGAGCCAACACAGCCATTCACCCACTTCCCCCCAACCCCCAGGGGATAGGGGAGAGGACTGGGGGGCAAGGATAAGGAGGCTTGTAGGTTGAGATAAGAACAGTTTAATAATAGAGAGAAAACTTAAAATAATACTAATATTAAAATAGTAGTGATAATGATAGCAGTAACAAAATATGCAAGTGAATGACACCCAATGTTATAGCTCACCCCCCACCCCGACAGAGCCCGGCCCGTTCCCAGATACTGATCCCAGAGGAGCCACAATCCCGAACTGAAACTGCAATCCCAGAAGAACGAGAGCCCAAGCGAGAGCCAGAGAGAGCTAAAAGAGGAAGAGACCCTCACTAATATAGTGGACATGATGTGATATGATATGGAATACCCCATTGGCATATCTAACTGTCAATTAAGTTTATTAATTTAAATATTCCTCACCCCCCCTTAAATCTTGTGCTTGTGGACTAACAGAACACAAAGTCCTTCACTTCCAGTGACAAAAATGCAAACACTGGTGTGTTATCAGTGTCTCTCTCATAACAAGTCCCAGGCTGAAAGCAAAATGCAGTGCTATTCTAACTACTGAAAAAGAAACCCAGCTCTGTTTCAGCTAAAAAACAGGGCAACATGGTATAGAAGTATACTATGGAGGCATAGAATTTCAGTTAAATAAAAGAATGCAATCAAATGCACTGAGAAATTTAAAAGGTTGAAGGGAATTGGAAAAAGTAACAAAATACTAGCTGAGCAACAAGACTGAGCCAGTTGTGTGATGGAGTTAGAGTTACACCCACCTATTTTCCATAGAATTCTGTAGCATAAGACTTATCATTCATGGAAGTTGAAAATACAAAATAATTTTAAAGCAAGTTATTGTCACCTCAATAAAACTGCATGTGAATCTCTTGTCCAGAAGGAAGCATTTTGCAATTAAGAACTTTGCTTACTATACTTTGGAAGCCTTTAAAAAGTAGATTAAATTATATTTACTCCTCATATATATAGTCTTACCATTGAATTGACCTTGATTTCACTTTGTTTACTTTGCTTCTTAAGTAAAGTATGCAAAATTAAATTAGAAATGCTTTAATTCTGACCAGTCTCCATACAAGATTAAAGGGAGTTTTATTAATACACTTCAAAGTCACACCTGTAGTTAACACAAATCATTTTCCTGAATGCTCCTGTGTAATCAAGGCTAGTGTGACATGCAAATATGGGAAACTCTGTTGTAGCCTTGGATAATGACAGAGTAGGGAAGAGAGCTATAAAAATTTCTACAGAAGTCATTACTCAGTTTGATTATTAATTAGTTTCTTAATAAACTATGCAGGAGTCAGTGGCATTTGCCTAAATTTGCCTAGAGTATTTGCCATTCCTATTGATTTGCTTTAGCATGAAAAAATATGTTCACAGTCTAACGATGCAAGACCTAGTTGCTTTTTATTTCTATGCTTAGACCAACTTGCTGAAATCTTGGCCTTGTTGGCATGGTTGATAAGTTTTCACTGACTTTAGCAGAGGTGTATTTTAATTCTAAATAACTTGATAGAGAAGAGAGAGAAAAAAACTGCATTTGTACAGTGTAGGAATATCAACAGAATCTAACCAGGTATTTTAGCAGATTAGCTCTTGGTAAGACTTTTCTCTGTGGATAGATCAAAATGTTTGTGATTTGAGATTTCCTAATCTGTTAATAAAAACACTAATAATCCATCCAAATAGTTTTATTCACTTCTATGCCTTTGAGATCGATATTAAAGATGAGATTTTGTTACCCAGTTAAATTTCACAAGCATAAGATTGACTTAAATTGCTTCAAAAACTAGTTAAAGGAGTGATTTTTTTCCCCTCTCTATTCCCTCTTGTTCATAGCAGTAACACCAGGTAAGTAACACCAAAGGAAACCTCCTGTTTACCCTGTTTCTTCTGGCAGAGACTTACCTAGAATGTTTCTGAATGAATGCTTGAAATAAGGGACATAGATTTTAGTGGATGTTGGACCAGGCTCTTAAATTCTATTTTCGTAAAATTTAGATTATTTGATTTTTTTAAAAATTATTTGACCCAAACAGTTCAAACAATTCTCCAATTGCAAAAAAAAACCCAAAAAAAACAAAAAAACAAACCAACAACCTGTCCAAACACTAAGCACCTCTCACTTAATGACAGGTCTGGAGCTCCAGACCTCTGAAAATTCTGGTCCGGTCTTCTGGGGAGGTTTGAGTTTTCTGTATAGTGCTGCAGACAGAAAAAGTATTCAGGATTAGAGTTTGAAGCAGAAGCATGTCCTAATCATGATATTTTTGTTAAAGTTAGTCCTTGGAGACCAGCTCATACAAGTGACTCTACCAATTTTACCATAGGCATTTTATCAGGTTGGAAAAGACCTCAAGGATCATCTGGTCCAACCTTTCTTGTCAAAAACATGGTCGAGACAAGATGGCCCAGCACCCTGTCCAGCTGAATCTTAAAAGTGTCCAGTGTTGTGGAATCCACCACTTTCCTAGGGAGATTATTCCAGTGATTGATTGTTCTCATTGTGAAAAATTTTCCTCTTGTGTCCAATTGGAATCTCCCCAGGAATAACATGTAGCCATTACCCCTTGTCTTTTCCATGTGACTCCTTGTAAAAAGGGAGTCTCCATCTTCTTTGTAGCCACCCTTTAAATACTGGAACATGGTGATGAGGTCTCCCCTAAGCCTTCTTTTCTCAAGGCTGAGCAAACTCAGTTCTCTCAAACCCAATTAACAGTATCCTGCCCCGCACCAAAAGAAGCATGACCAGCAGGTCGAGGGAGGTGATTCTCCACCTCTACTCTGCTCTTGTGAGACCCCACCTGGAGTGCTGTGTCCAGCTCTCGAGTCCTCAGCACAAGAAAGACGTGGACCTGTTGGAGTGGGCCCAAAGGAGGGCCACAAAAACGATCAGAGGAATGGAACATCTGTCCTGTGAGGACAGGCTGAGAGAGTTGGGGTTGTTCAGCCTGGAGAAGAGAAGGCTCTGGGGTGACCTTATTGTGGCCTTTCAGTACTTAAAGGGAGTCTTTAAGAAAGATGGAGACAAATTTTTTAGCAGGACCTGTTGTGATAGGACAAGGGGCAATGGTTTCATACTAAAAGAGAGTAGACTTAGACTGGACATAAGGAAGAAATTTTTTACAACGGGGGTGGTGAAACACTGGCACAGGTTGCCCAGAGAGGTGGTAGTTGCCCCATCCCTGGAAACATTCAAGGTCAGGCTGGATGGGTCTCTGAGCAACCTGATCTAGTTGAAGATGTCCCTGCTTACTGCAGAGGGGTTGGACTAGATGACCTTTCAAGGTCCCTTCCTATCCAAACCATTCTGTGCTTCTATGATACTCTCAGCCTTTCCTCATATGGCAGGCTTCCCAGACCTTTGATCATCTTTTTGGCATTTCTCTGGACCCTCTCCAGCCTGTCCACATCTTTTTTGGATAGTAGGGACCAAAACTGAACACAGTATTCCAGGTGGGGCCTGTTAAATGCTGTGTAGAGTAGGATAATGACTTTATGGTGATGCCCTTGTTGATGCAACTCAGCAACCTGTTGGCTTGCTTTGCTGCAGCAGCACACTGTTCACTCATATTGAGCTTGTTGTCCACGAGGACCCCAGGTCCCTTTCCACAGAGCTGCTCCCCAGACGCGTAGATCCCAATCTGTGCTGCACCCCTGGATTATGTTTTTCCAGGTGCACGACCTTACACTTGTCCTTGTTGAACTTCATAAGGTTCTTGCTAGCCCACTCTTCCAGCCTATCCAGGTCTCCTTGCAGAGTGGCTCTCCATTCTGAAGTGTCCACTCCCCCACTCAGTTTGGTATCATCAGCAAACTTTATCAGGGTACACTTTGATCCCATCATCCAGATCATTTATGAAGATACTAAACAGCACTGGGCCCAATGTCAATCCCTGGGGGACCCCACTTGTGTTTGAAAAGGCGCTATTTATCACCACGCTCTGGGTGCGGCCTCTCAGTCAGTTCCCCACCCACCCCACGGGCCACTTATCCAGACCGTAACTCATCAGTTTCTCTAGGCGGAGGCTGTGGGGAACCGTATCACAAGCCTCGGAGAAATCCAGGTAGACAATGTCCACTGCTCGCCCCACATCAACCGAGCAGGTCACTTTGTTGTAAAGGGTAATCAGGTTTGTCAAGCACGACTTGCCTTTGGTGAATCCATGTTGGCTTTTCCCAACCATGTGCTTCATTTGACTTGTGATAGGCCCCAGGAGGATTCGATTTGTTCCATAACTTCTCCAGGGACTGAAGTAAGACTGATGGGCCTGTTATTTCCTGGATCCTCCTTTAAGCCCTTCTTGTAGATTGAGGTGATGTTAGCCTTCTTCCAGTTTTCTGGGATGTCCCCTAATTTCCATGACTTCTCAAAGATTATGGATTATTTTCTACATACTTTATCTAATTGTGTAGATAATCTAAATTTAAGATAAATTAGCTAGACAGCATTTTATGTGGCCAAATCTTTGCAAATTTGCTTATCTCTAACTTCACTCTAGCTATTAACAATAGTTTTCTCAGCATTTAATTATTCCAAAACCAGAATTCAAATACAAAACGCTTCCAAAATCATCACGTTTTCAACAATCAGTAGCTGCTCGTTGCTATTCTCAGTACACTAGCATTTAAATCCAGTGCAGATCAAGGAAATTGACAACTTGATATTTCACAATTTTCTTAGCGTATCTCCAGTGAGACATAAATCTACAATAATTCAGATTTTCCACTTTTTTACAGCACTTAAAATTATAGCTCTGAATAAATTTTTCCCCAGCTGTTCACTAGGAATACGCTCCATCAAACTTGACAGAAAGGTCTGCTATAAAGCAGATACAGGTGAGACAGATAGTTACTTTCGAAAAGCTTATAGTAATTTCTGTGTGTTATGCTTAATGTGGGTCAGGTAAAAGAAACTATGTCCCTTATGTTTGGGAGTAAGGGAATATAAAGCTTGCTTCAGTGGCAAGGGGTTTATTCCAATCTAGAAATTCAGTTTAGGCTAAAGCTGGAGAGATTTATACTGGCTGCAAATTTGCTTATGCTTTAAGAAGCTTACTTTGATTTAAAGAGTTCAGAGATTTTGGCAAAAGCTTCAATTCAAAGAGTTATCTTCTGTGGGGAAATTTGCATGCCAGTACCTATTTCTCGTAAGAATGTTGTAACTTAAATTTTCATAGTTTTTATTTAGATTTAAAATACTGTAATTTAAGTTTTTTCATAACTTTCTCTTCCTTTATTTCATCCACTGTTGATGAATTTACATGTTCACATATTATAACTGTAAAATCACTACCTTCTTTGAAGTCCCACTGTATCCTCCTCCTGGCTTTAGTAGTCTCAATGTGCACTTTGCATAAATCCTTTTGCTTTTAAAATCATGATCATTTACTGTCTAGTGTAGTTTTCCATTTGGTTGAGAACTTACATCTATTGTTAGTAACAAAAAGCAGAAAAACCCTATTAGTTACTTGGGACCACGAAATTCATATGCTTCAGGAAAGGTGAAGATTGATATCAAAACTAGCAAGCTTACGTTTCCTATGAGGACAAACATTTGGATTTACAAATGCCATTGCAAGTAATTCCTCATTGTCTGCTGTGGTGTTGTATAGTGCTGTCATCTCATAACCCTGCTTCTGCAAACTGGTTCAAAATCTTCATGTTAGATTTGGCAATTGGCCTGTTGATCTTGATAGTAAGCGGCTGTGTCAGTTATCCTGCATTTTGCTCTTAAGAAATACCTAGTAAGTTTCCTTTGAATTTCAAATCAAGTAACATCTGGTTTAGTCATCCTGTGCAAGGTTTCTGGATGACTTCAGCAGCATAGGAGCCTGCAGCTGATCAATTTGCCACTGCCTTTAAAGGCAAATATTGAACTGTTTCAGATGGTGCAGAATAATTCAGCTATCAAGCCACCAAATTAATCAATTTATACATGATAGATTTTAACTCTCCTCTTTTGTTTTCTTTGCAAAGAAAGACTTGGCATCTTAATACAGTGTTGCACCACATCTTTCTAGTGTAAGCTGATGAAAACCCAGCAGTGAGGTCATTTCAGTGGGAAGGCAGCACATCCCATTCGTCTGGATTGGGAGCTGGGTACCTGTTGTCCAACAAAATCCTAATTTGCAATCCAGCAGGACTGCTTTCCAGCGCTGTTTAAACTAAGCAGCAAACTCCCTAAGCCTGGGGCCTGCAAGTTCCCTGTACTGTGGCACCCCTGAATTTAGCAGCACCCAGTTGAGGGAAGATGGGAGGCTGGTGCCTGCCTCACCTCCTCTTCAGCCTGGTGGTAAGAAGGAAACCATCTTATTTCTGCTAAGCTCCCTCACAAAGGTTTTTGTTGTCTGTCCCTCAATCAGTCTTTTCAGTCTGCACAGATGCAGCAAGGGCTGATGCCATCTAATGGGTGACTCAACATGGAGACCCAGTGGTGGTACATTAGTTCCCAGTTTGTTCAGTGACCAGTGTGCCCATCTTAACTCACAGCCAGTATTCCTCATGCTACTGCAGAGAGCACCCCAACAGGTAGGACCTCAGTCCACAAAAATGAGGGATTCCTCCTGTGACTCTTGGATAAACCTCTGGCTGCTGCCTAGCAGAGGTCATGTTGCCTCTGTCTTCACCACCACTGCAAGGAAGAATGAGAATTTTTTAGGGAACATGTACTTTAATATATTAAATGTTACATATTTTTCTTTAATTACTTGAGCCTTGTATTCTGCAGAGATTTGGAAGCATAATTTTATTGTGTAATTTTTGAAAACTTGGCCATTATGTTATCTCTGACAACGAGCATAACGATAACTAGGCAAAAAAACCAAACCAAACAGAAGTTCTTAACCTAATTACATAAAAGTCCAAAGAAACTCTGCTAGTCATACGTATATGCAGGGATTTTCTCCACTAAATGAGGCTGCAGGGAAATGCCTGAGTAAACAAGTGAACTACACTAGCATATGAACAATAGATCTAATCAATAAAAATATGCATCCTGGTGGTGACCCCCCCATGAAAAAAGTCACTGGTGTTTCTCCTGAGGGTCTGTGGAAAAATTAATATAACATTAATAAAGCTTAGCTTTTGCCTTTCAGTGCAATCTCAAACAGAGTTATAATGCATGACATGAGTTAGGGAATAGCTCACAGAGACCTCACGCCCAAGAGATATTTGGGCTTTTTTGTTGATTTGAGGTTTTTTCTTGCTTTCTGAAGGCAGGAGAAGTTAATAATGCTGCACGGTATTAGGTGAGAAGCACCATGTCTTAAACTGTGCAAACATAGCTACTCACTCTCTAGTGACTTAGATGGTGAAAGCTCCTTATCCACCCATATTGCTGGGGTAGCTGCATTTCTAATGGCTTGTTCCTAGATGTGCTTACTAGAGATGCAAATTATGATGAATTACAATCTAGAAATGCAATATAGTCTAAATGAGTATTGGCTCCTTTCAGTCCCACAGCCCACATGATGTACATATGGAGGAGTCCCTCGTTATTCCAGAATTACATCTCACCAGGTACACTGGCCTTTCTCTGCAGGCAGACATTGCACCTGAAGCAACATTGGTTAGATCAGCAGTAGAAAATATCTTGAATGTAGAGTAAATGTCCATTTTTACCAGTTTAACTAGTGAAAAACAGTGTCTTTGCCAGAAAATGTCCTTACATTGATAAAGTGAAACATGGCAGCTTAGTCAAATGCATTGGCTAATGGGTCAGAGCACAATCCGTAGCACCAATGGGTAGTACCAGGGTAAGACACTTCAGTTTCGCTTCCTACTCCAAGTCTGCAACTGCAGGATAGTGAAGGAGATCTGTTGTTGCAGTGATCTATAATTTCAGCCTCAGAAGGAACAAAGCTACTATCCATAGTAAAAGAAAAGAAATCACATTTTCTATTTAATGGAACATTTATTTGTTTTTTATGCATGTGTCAAAATGATGTGATGTGATATTGTGCTATAAATCTGTATGCTGTTAAGTTTAAAATAATTTATAAGAAATCTGTCATGCTCATTACTATCTATCACCCTTTTTGTTATCTGCTATCTTAAAATTCCCAGCTGTGAATGATTAAGACATCTATGAGTAAGTAATGGTATAAAATGCGTAAATATTCCAAGAAAACAATTTTGTACTGTGTCTTTCTATAGTATTCATCATATAAAAAAATGGAACTGAGTGTTTTAACTTTGGCATGGAAGAATGATTTACAGAGCCTTAAAAATGCAATTTCTAACAGAATGAAGATGCTCTTCATCACAGAGAGACGTCGGCATTCAAAACTTTCTTACTGATATTTTTGATTTTTATGTGATCAGTAATGCTCCCTTGTTAGTTATAATGTAAGAAAAAAACACTTTAAAATACCTCAGCACTACTCTCTCAGCCAAAAGCCTGAGAGCACAGCACGTATGCTATGCCATCAGAAATAGTAGAGTCCCTCATGATTATTTAGTGCAAGCAGAAAACATAAACTCTTTTGTATCATTTGCTCTTCAGCTAATGAGTATCTTGTGTGGTTGGTGGTGTTCCATGAAACATGATCCTACATTAAAATTATTTCTCTTGCCCATTACAATGGTCAGTAGCTATTTCATAGAATCATGGAATCATTTAGGTTGGAAAAGACCTTTAAGATCATCAAGTCCAACTGTAAATCTAACACTGCTGAGTCCACCTCTAAACCATGTCCCTGAGCACCACATCTACATATCTTTTAAATACCTCCAGGGATGGTGACTCTACCACTTCCCTGGGCAGCCTGTTCAATGCCTGTCAACCCTTTTGGTGAAGAAATTTTTCCTGATGTCCAATCTCAACCTACCTGGCAAAACTTGAGGCCATTTCCTCTTGTCCTATCGCTTGTTACTTGGGAGAAGAGAGTGAAACCCACCTTGCTTCATCCTCCTTTCAGGTAGTTGTAGAGAGTGATAAGGTCTCCCCCCAGCCTCCTTTTCTCCAGACGAAGCAACCCCAGTTCTCTCAGGTGCTTCTCACAGGACTTGTTCTCTAAACACTTCATTTTAAGCTATTGCAGAGAAGTCTAAAGGTTATGACTTAACACTGCCAGCGGCTATGCTGATCTTACCAGGCTGCTGCAACTTAACTTTTCAGTCCTTCAGGGAGGTTTGCAAGTCGTGGCTTGAAGCTCTTACATTGTGGATGAAAACTGCATTGAAGCTTAGTGAGTTCTTATTGAACTGGCATTGCTGAAAAGACTTTGGCTGATAATAATTTAACCTATGGTATAGTAACACAGAAAAATATGTGTGATTGTTATTAGGGTTATGGCATAGACTATAGAAAGGAAAAAAGTGGAAAGGTAAATTTTATATTTAATCCAAAATTGCTGTGTATGGTGTAAAATGAGACATACAAAGTAGCCAGCATTATTCACTGAGCTAAAAATTTTGTTTTATCTGAATACTGTGTAACATAGCAAGGTAGAAATGTCAAGTTTGTAGATCCTAGAGCTTTGTGTGGCCACATTTTTCCTTAAATGTTTATCTGGGTATGGAATGGCATGGGGTTATAGGGAAAAAATAATTTTAAAACCTCATACAGGTCAGCCATTCTTCTCTATATTTTTCTCCACAGAATTACTCAATCAGTACAATACATTTTTCTGATTATAAAAGTTACTTCTTTAGTCCAATTTGTTTTCCTCCTTGCAAAATACTAGAAGGATGGCAAATCTGGCTTTTCTAAAGCTCTGCTGGGCTAGGTCTTCAAGGCAGAGCTCCTGACCTTCAAGATATGGTAGTAGACCTAAGCTGCTTATCCCAGAGTGTGCCCCAGGCTCGCCTTCACCTGCACTTTGGTTTCCACAGAAAGCATCCCCAAACTTGCAAGCTGTAAGGCAGTCACAGCAAACCCTAGGTGAAGTTCCCTATGGTGTGCCCCTAACTATGAGCACACCTAGCAGCACATTGAGGCACAACCTTCCAGAGACAAAGCAGAAGTGCAAGACTAGTGGGAGGGGGAAAAAGAGGCTGAAGAAAAAAAGGACAATTGAAATCAAAGCTAGAGAAAAGCAGTGCAATCAGATCCTCGGTGTTATAAAGCACCTTATTCTGCTCCCTTACAAAGCTGGAGCAAGAGAAAGATCTAAATCTAATCAAATCTAGAATAATACTTGCCTTAGTCGTGGGAATACGGAAGAAAGCAGATCAAATAAACAAACAGGAGAGTATTAAAAGTTCAGCTGACAAAAACAGAATATGAAGCCTTCATTTATTTATTTTTACTGCAGTCATTTATTTCTAGTTTAAATTTTCTTTCTGTTCTGTGTCTCTTGCAAAATCTCGGTTCATTCACTTGCAAAACTGGTATGCTGCTCGCCTGGCAGAAGCCCTCCAATATAAATAGGTGTGTTACCTTCATCTCTGGTTCTACTTGGCTCCATGTTTCAGAAGTGCTTTTTGAGATTCCTGAGTAACAGGCACCAGAGAACTATCAAATGTTGCTGTTGTTATTACTCTGAGCTTTGGTGAGGTCATGTATTTGGGACCTGACATAAGGGAAATAATGACAGTGACCCACTTCAATCAAATTCTGTATTTCTCATGTAGGAAGAGTTTTGACGGAGAACTTGCAGGGTTTATCCATAAATGTGAGCCCAAAAGAGGACTATATTAACATATTTAAGGAGCAAAAAAAAGCATGTTGAATATCTTAAGATCTAGATGCTTTTTTCTTTTTTATTTCTTTTTCTTTTTTTCTCTTTTTTCTTTTTTCTTTTTTATTTTTTCTTTTTTCTTTTTTTTTTTTTCTTTTTTTTTTTTTAATCCATGTTTAGACACCTAAAGGGGATGGAATTTAAAGCTGCTGAACAATTCCAGATGTCATCATCTTTAAAGGACACTGGAAATACTGCAGCCCCTCAGCACCGGGAAGGAACTGGCCTGATACTTAACTATGGATTCAAGTATCCTCCAACATTCAGTTTTGAAGATGCTGTCTGAAACCTCTGGGTATCTGAAACACCACCACCCCCCCCACACACACCAAATCCTCTATTAGTAGCAGTTAGCCTTTTCTAAATCTTGGAAGATCTACGGGACAGCTTTCAGTCGATAGTAAAACCACGAGGAAAACAGGTTTCTTCTTTTCTAGGTAGTGAAATAACTCCCTAAATCTCATTCTTTCAGATCAACAGTTGGCAATGCTCTGGCAAAAAACTAACTGCCAACATAAAAATGTTGGACCAGAGCCATCAGACCCAGCACACTGTAAGTATTGAAGTTCGTGGAAAGAAATGCAGCGTGGGAGTAACCTTTTACTCCCTTCTGCATACTTCTAGGCTCTTTCTGCCCTTTTGCACAGTTGTGAGCAGCTGAACATAAAGCAAAGCGCTGTCGGCAGCTGTGGAGCAATGCTGGAAGCAGAGCAGAGCAGGTGACTCCATTTGCTTTGCTGCCAAATAGTTTGAAAGGTACCTTTAGCCACAGTGTGTGGGGTGGGTGTTAAATGAGATCTGTGTTTGCGCTGCCCAGAGTATGGCTGAGCAAGGATGCTCGTTGATTAATGCAAAGCAGAGGTTTTTCTGCCCCCAAGAGACCATACACCACCCTTTAACCACCGCAGACAGCTGAGGCTTAGTGACGCAGCCATGCTGGGTCAGGCAGAGGCGCTCAAACTAGCTTTCAGCAAATCTTGTGTATAGGGGGCATCCAGCTAGTGCAGAGATCAGAATAGACATTCCTTGAGATTTTTATACCAGTAAACAGAAAATACCCTTCTGCCTCACAGATATGTCTGAGATTTGATCCTTCCCTTCAAGGCTTAATAGTTTATGGAGAACAAAAGAGCCAGTGAAACACTTACTGCTTTCTCTTTAGTGCCTGGTAGCTGCTAATTGAAGTAGATGACACCACCTAAGTGAGCGTATTGTACCTCTGTACGCAGACGAATGAATTAACAGCAGTAATAATACATCACATGCACTAATTTCCTGTTGATTCAATGAGGAAATGATATGCATTTGTTGCAGATTAAAATACCAGAGCAAGCCAAGCCAAATGGATCATCAAATTAACCTGAACACCAGTACAATGTTTCCTCTTTGTGCTGTCAGATCCCCTTGGTTTTAGCCTTTCCCTGGTTTTCTGGGGTTTGTTGGTAGAGCTTAATATAATTTCCCAAACTGCAAAAAGGTGAAAACAACAACAACAAAAAAGTGTAATTATTTTTGTCAATGTAATTTGTTGATATAATTGTTTAAGTCTTAAAAATGGCACTCCTAGCCAATATTACCATAGCACAGTGTTTTCCAGGCTCAGGTTTAGCCTTTTGTAGACAACTGAGAAAGAACAGCGGCTTTGGTCACGTTGGCATTTCTGCTGCTCCACCTCAGGTGTTCCCATGGGAACAGGACATCCTTCCTCGCACAGTGCCAGCCAGCAGAGCAGCTCTGGTGTCCTTGAACATACACAAAAAGAGGTTTAAAACCTCCAAAGTGAGTGTATTTAGTGACACAAACCAACTGGTTATGTTCATTGCTTCATTATGTGAAACTAGTAAAAATTTCAGTGGAGGTATGTAAGTATTTTGTATTTGAATTGCATTAAAGCTTGAAAGACTACCCTACTTTGGTACAAAAGCTTTGCTTACATCCAGGAACAAAAGAAAATACAAGCTATTTTTTTACAAGTTCCAATGTTTTTCTTGGTTTGTGTTTTTGGGGTTTTTTTTTGGTTGGTTGGTTGGTTGGTTGGTTGGTTGGTTTTTTTGGTGAAGGTCTACAGAATATCCTCCAGGGAAAACCAAAACCAGAGCTATAGGAGCGTGCAGAGCAGTGGGCATGGTTTCACAGCAGGAAGAGGAAAAGAAAAAGATATGTTCAGAGTATACTGATCATTAGTGCTGGATAGGAAATAGCAGAAATAGAGGGGTTTTAAAAAAACCCAAAACAACAGAATCCAATCTGTATTTGCATTCCTGTTCTACCAGAGCTCATGAAGTCTCCCTCCACCATCAAAAACTACCCTGTCCCTAAATGATGAAAGAGACTTCTTCCATCGGGGAGGGGCAGTCATCGTACCCACATGAGGTGTGGAGCTCTGGGGTGACAGTTCTGAGCAGATGAGACCAAAAGAGTGACTTTTCCCCCATCCAAGGTGGTGGTCTGACTACCAGCCTGGCTGGGAAGGCGTGACTCTCTGCTCACAGGACAGCTCCATGCTGTTTGAATAGTTAAGGTCACTGAGCTGGACCCCAAACCCTAGTGATTAGAGATCTTACCCCAGTTTGAAAGAAAGTAGTAATCTTCCCATACACTTTAGAGGACTCTTTCCTCTCCCACCGCTCCACCATATATAAAAAAAGTGTGTTTGTGACTGTGCAGATACTTTATTCTTCTGAGAACAATGATTAAAAAAGCAAACATTTGTGTAGCCTTTCGTATCCCTCATCTCCAAGACAGATTGCGTGAAACACAATGGCTGGCTCTCTTCGCAATTTCAGGCGATAATTGGGCCATATTTCAGCACTGACACACACACTTGGATGCACTTTATCAAGGTTTGTATTGCTTCTGTACAGTTTTATCTCTGCGCCAGCACTGTATTGCTTTGGGAAGTGCACTGAGCGTGAGGGAAACCCCACCCCTACGATGCTGTTACCATCTTGTGTTTTTCAGAATTAGCACTTAGTTATGCCTCGTGTGAAATCCCTCTGAAAAGACGGATACGTGCAAGAGCAATGGACCGTGGTGGAGAAAGCAGTGAGGGGAGGACTGCCACGGTTCGGCGATGTAAGAGATGCTTGAGGGATTAAGTCTTTTTGTTAGCTGGTGTACCACCCCCCTCACTATTTCTAATGTCTGCTATCCTCAGGATCAGGCAGAGGGACTCGGAGAATTAAGATATATAAGCATAAACTTTGAAGAAGACCTTTTAGAGTTTTTCTGTGAAACTTGAAATGAATGGGTGGTACCACAGGCACTGGGAGTCCCTTTTTACAGATAATAATTCATGCAGTAACAACTGTAGGGTAATTGGTGTCCCATAGAATCACCTGGGGCCACTTTGAGTAAACTTACTGAAGGAAAAACCTGTGGTTTGTCCCCACTATATTTAGTATAGTTGAGCTTTCTGTGGATGCCTCAAATGAAAATGATTTATTATTTTAAAATTATTCTGAAGCGTCTATTTCCCTTTTAGTGATCCTACATTACAGAATATGACAACATCTAAAAAAACATTTCTGCAGGAAAGATTCATGCAGCCACCAGCAAAAAGCAGTTTTTCATCACAGAGATAATGGTAGCTGCTCTGAGTCAATCCGAAGGTCTATCCTTCTGCTGGCTGACATCAGTCGGTAGCTGTTCCTTAGGGGAAAAGTATTACAATATAGAGTGGTGTTTCTCCAAGTACACCTTGCCTTTAGCTTCCAGCAATCTCCTACTCAGTGGAACTATTAACCCTTGACAAAACACAGCCCTTCACATCCAGCAGCAATACATGTTTACATTTTAGTTTTCCAGGGCATAAAAAAAGTGTTTTCTTCTTTTTTATTTCAAAACTTTGGCTGATGATTTCATTGGGTGCTCCCTAATTCTTGTATCCACGCTATTCATCATTTTAAAGACTTCTCTCAAATCTGGCATCACTCTTGCCTGTTTCAAGGTAATGAGCCATAGTCTCTTCGTATCACTTGGCTTCCATTCTTACTTTCTATGGCATTATCATGACCCTGGGCAGATATTGTCATCAGAGATACACATCATAGAATCACAGAACCATAGAATGGTTTGGGTTGGAAGGGACCTTCAAGATCATCTAGTTCCAACCCCCCTGCCATCAGCAGGGACACCCTCCACTAGATCAGGTTGCTCAAAGCCTCATCCAGCCTGGCTTTGAACACTTCCAGGGAGGGGGCATCCACAACTTCCTTGGGCAACCTGTTCCAGTGTCTCACCACCCTCACAGTGAAGAATTTCTTCCTAAAGAAAGAAGATCATCCTAAAGATCATCTGCTGTACCAGGTTCTGTTTCATTACATAAGATGGGGAAAGAAAAGAGCATGTGGTATTCAAGATGGAGCTACACCATAAATTTCTGTAACAGCACGATGTTTTCTGTTTTGTTCTCTAGTTGTTTCCTATCAAACCCTAATTTTGCATTTCTGCCTGATATTTTGTTACCATTATCCACAATGACTCCTGGGGCTCCATTACTTCGTTCTACTGCTTAACCTTTTGCATGTCTGTGCCGAGAAGTGGATCAAGGAACTCGCTTACCTAAAGAAAAACAACAGAACAACCTGCATTAATATCCTGTTATCTGAATTAGTGGCTTAGTCTGGCTGATGGCATGTACCTACAGACAGCCCCATATGATGCTTGTGGTGCCTTCAGCACCATTGCATCAGGGACCTGCAGCCTCAGCACATTCTTCCACACACTTTGCAGTGATATCAGCCTTTCCTACCATCTGCAAACAATCCTAGCTTCTGCACTTTGAACTCCAAATGTTTAACTAGGTTTTGGTCAGATTTGCTCAGGAGCTCTTGAGATGTTTTTCTTTGACTGGGAATCTGTCAGACCTTGGTGGAACCACACAGAATCATGGAATCTTAGGATCATTTTGGTTGGAAAAGACCTTTAAGACCATTGAGTCCAACTGTAAACCTAGCACTGCCAAGTCCACCTCTAAACCATGTCCCTAAACACCACGTTTACAAGTCTTCTAAATACCTCCAGGAATGGTGCCTCTACCACTTCCCTGGGGAGCCCATTACAATGCTTCACATGTCACAGGGCTACTCAGAGAGCAGAGTTGGACTGGAGCTATCCACCCACTCACATGGGGCCAGTGTTGGCCTGCCTGCCCGAACAACACTGCAGCATCATCGTGTGCCATCAGCCTGCCTGCATTCAGGGATGCAAGGGGTCTACTGGACTCCTGCTAAGGCAAGGGAGGTACCATTTCTAGAAGAAATACAAAATTTTCCAGAAATATCTTCCAGAACAATGGAAAGATGGGAAAATTAGAAATATCTGAAGTAGCTACATGCTTATCAAAACAGCACTTTATAATTAATAAAATTTCTTCAGAAATGATAGAAATCTTGTCTATTGTGTAGATCACAAAAAAACTTCTATACATCTTTAAAAAATAAGTATATTTTTATTTTGGGTTATGACAAATATAATTTGTATTGCATTCAGAGCTATGAGGAACATAAAGTTACTTACATATATACCGTACTTGTTAACATATGGCTGCAATAGTAGGAAAATAATAGCAACTGAAAACAAAGCTTGGCTGTTGACTCACTAGCAAAAAGGAAAGCTATAATTGTATATGTAAATAGGTTGCAATGCAAGAAGAGGGGAAATTGTATTTCTGTAGAAGAAGCTAGGAAAATGAATATGCAAATGTTTTATACTTTCATTTATACATTCATTATAAATAAAACTCAAATAATTATGTCACTGTTCATGTTTCACATGAAAGTTTTATTTCCATTTTTCTTCAGATCTCTGGGGCAGGTGAAGAAAAACAATAGGAATAGGCAAAGAAGAGCAATTTTTCTCTGGGAACTTACCTCTTTTTCCAGACTCACAGATCTGTTTGGGACACTCCTGCCCTTAGTGTTCTTTCAAAAAAACCCCAACATCTAAAACATTAAAATAAACAGTTCTTGAGTGAATAGTGAGGAGAAGACCCCGTACTGATTATGGCCTTATAAAAGGGGATCAAAGAATGGATGCAAAATAGTTCTTTATATGTAAGGTATTATAGGACAAATGAGGAGCAGAAAATTAAAATGCATATTTTCAGTATATTCAGGATGTATTCAGGCAACCTCTGCAAAAGTAACCACTGGTCTGCCAAAATACGAGAGAGAGAGGAGGTGAAGCTAAAGCATCCTGGCAGGACGACGGACATACGCCCATTCAGCATCACGCGTACTCAGATCTGTGAGCAGGTAGATGTGTGTTGAAGGACAGGATCTGTTTCTCTGCAAGAAACCCTGCACACCAGACCCTTCAGGAGCTCTGTGAGGGGCTGGTAGCTGCAACTTTCCCCACTCTGTCCTAGATTTGACAGCACTTTGCAGTTTGGAGATGTAAAACTTGGCCACCCTAACGCTGCTGGAAGACCTCAGATTGCCTGCCCTCAGGGCTCCTCAGCGCTTGGGAAGTCTCTGAAATAGCTATTCCAGAACATTGTTTGGGCGTACGTCCTCTCTGGATGCTCCTGTTTCAGAATAGGAGTGCTTTTTTGGACTGACAGTAATCCATATTCAGAGCTAATTCAGAAACAGTGTGGCTGCACAGAGACTTAAACCAAAATAGCTATTAAAAGATAATTATTCTGGAATAATAATCAGAGCTCTCATTTCTGCATCAGATGCAGTTACTCAGGAATATCTCTTCCAGTGCATTTCCACATGGAGATGAGCCCTGAGTGTTCCACCACCTGTGTTTTCCTCAATCAGGTGAAGAAAAACCCTTTTGCCAAAGTCCTGGGAAATAAAATGGAAGACCTTTTAAAATAGAATCCTGCTCTAGACTGCAGTTATTTTGACAAAAGATCAATCAAAGGTATCACACTTTATTTCTGGTGCCTGAAGAGATTAATTCTGAGCTGTAGCTTCCGTTGCGTCATTGAGTTACTCATTGCCTTAACTAAAGATGATTCATGGGCAATTATGGGCAAGGAAGAGACATGCCATTGAGGATGCTGAAATAATCCAACAGTTTGTTTCTCTGACATTGTTATTCAGGGTTGGGTTTTACAGGTACTGACAACAGGTGCTGGACTCTGGTACTCAAGGGGTAAATCTCAAGGTTGTACTTGCGTCTCAAGATCTAGTTTGAACCAAAATTACTTGATTGTTTGAACATCCTGGTGTGAGCCGGCAGGCTTTCCATGTGGGGAAACTCAGGCATCAGGCAGGCATTGGCTCAAACCCAGGCTCACCAGCAAAGCAGCACAGATAAAACCAGTTTAAACCACACTGCACAGCTCTTGTCCCCATGCTTGGGAACAATTTGCTGAAGTTCTACAACAGTCTCCAGGCAGTGCAAAGCAGACAGAGTCAGCTCTGTGCTCTTCTGCCTGAAGGACACTGCCTGCGGGGCCCTTTGTAGCTTTTGTTTTCCATAGTTGCCCCACAACTCCTCAGTGAGATACCAACCGGAACAGAAACGCCACTGGACCACAGGAAACAACCAGTTGTTTATTGTGTATATATTCCAGTAAAGACCTCTATCAATTTAATGCATTTTCTAGTAATAAATTAGTCAGGAAAGGCATCAGTGCCATGAGCTTAAGGTACTTGGGCAGCTACCCTTCCTCCTGGTCAGTAGTCCCTTGAAGGACAAGTCAGAGCAGCCGCTGGGCTGAAGTGCTCTGAAGTGCACTCCAGAAAGTCCTCTCCGTTGCCTGTAGAGGAAGATTGCCTAGCTCTCCAACGGGTGCTCTTACGGTGTGTGACGTTAACAGCTTCCAAACATTTAGGTCTGTAATAAAATTATAGCATACAGCAACAGAAAGGCTGAACTTTCCTTAAACCTCCACTCAAGACCAAAAAGGTAAGATGCTATGCCTGCCAAAAGAGAGATGTCAAAAGACAGATGTCAGGCTGTGGGGACTCTTCATAGTTACTGCTACAAGGTGAACAGGTAATAAATAACCATAAAGTCAGTCTATCAATTTCTTTACTAGCCCTGGCCAAAAATAGGCCACTGCTATTTGTAGCAGGGAGATAAATATTGGATGAGTACAGAGAAATAAATTGCTGTTGTGAATTATGAGTTAATGGGTGTTGAACATGTATAAATTATAGATATGAAATAATTATGAAAATTATGTCATTTATTTAGTGGAAACACTTCTACAGTATCTTTACAGAGTGACTGTGGTAGCAGAAACAGTCCTATTGATGTATAACCTGTAGACGTTAGAAGTAAACAAACTTCTGTTATAAATGACATTGTCTTCCTTTCAGGAACCTCAAAGTTTTTCCTGGTGTTAAATAGCATCTTAAGGCGGTCCTCAGAAATATAGGGATGGGCAATCTGAGGCACAGAACTAGCAAGGGAAGTAAGATGCAGGGTTTTCCTCCTAAATTTCATGTACCAGTTTCACTGCTGGTGGCAATGCTTGGCTTTATGTGTTCCTGGGCTCATAACCCCAGCCCAAACTATCTGTTGTCCCTAGCCTTGCTGTGCTCCTCAGCTATGGCTGGACAATTGCTCAGAGGACCACTTCCATACAGGAGATTAACACAAGTTGTCTTTTTTTTAAATGTTGGTTGTGGGTTTTTTTTAAATAGTTTATTTTTGCAGCATTTTTCCTTCTTTTTTTTTTTTTTTTTAATTACTCTGTTCCCTTGGTGGGAATGCATGGTGGCAGGAGCAAGCAGCGGCAGCAGCGAAGGGGCTGGGGAGAGCGTAAGCCTCCCGGCTGCTGGAGGCTGCAGAGGTGGAGCAGAGGATCTGTGCTCTCTGCATGAGGGACTGGCTGAGTCTTCCTTCCCCTTAGCACATGAAGACAGCAACCGTTCGTTCTGCGAATGCACTGCTGAAGCATTGTTTTGCAGGAGGTTGGGTGAAATCCAGCAAATATATCTTTATTTTTCAAGCTGATCGCATACAATCCTCACTGGGTTTTATGATTATGCTGGCTGCTCTCTCTTCAGACTAAATGAGCAAACAATTAAATATCCCACTGCTCAGTCAGACCTAAAACAATGGTGGTGGCTGCCAAGGATTAGGCTGAACATAAACACTAACGCTGGGAAGTAATTAGTTCAGGGCTTGTGTGTGTGTGTGTGTGCCTTATAGAACAGGCAGAATTTCAGCAGAAAGCTGTGCAGACAGGAAAAGTCACATTTGTAAGTCAAAAAGAAAACCAGAAGACACATGTTTTGAACAGAATGCTGGTCGAAGAGCAGGTTTGGAAATATGAATAGGGAAATTGGCTCTGTATGATCTTTGTGCTTATGAGAATGTTATTTGCCAACAAACATGACTGTGTCCAAGAAATACCTGGCTGTCAGCAGTTTCCCCTATTGTCAAGGCTGCACAGGCCACTGCACACAAGACAAATGCTTGTGATGGAAAGAAGTATGATCTTAGCTGTTGCATCTGAGGACTCTACCTGGGTATTTAAGAATTGCCTGTTAATTTGAAATCAGAAAACTTTGACATCCCAGCTGTGAGCTCTGCTGAAACCACCTGTAGCCCTCGAGAAGGCTGGCCTCACTGACGCAGCCCCCACTGCAGCCAAGGCACAGACCTGCTGGTTGCTCGGCTGTGCCCCCCACAAACGCCTGAACCCTTCTTTTGCTGGGAGCTGCAGCCGCCAAAAATCTTTTGCTGCTCCCTGGGATTTTTAGGTGTATTTCTTGCTTGTTGAAATGAAACTGGAGTTCATAGAAAAAGGTTTCATACAAAACTGGGATGAGGTAACTTGAAAATAGGATGATGTCACTGTCTTACCAGATATCCTGCCAACACCTGTAATGCATTAGCCATGTGCATATAGAAACTAATGGGAGTTCAAGGGGAGGTAGTAGAGGACTTTACTGGCTACCAGAGGCAGAAGCCTCCACCACCTCCCAAAGGACAAGTGAAGAACCATCCATCAAGATCCCATCTCCCCACCAAGAGGAATGACACCCAGCCCATGGCTTGTTTGATCCAGGAGTAGGTGTGTTAATCATCAGTGTAAGAAACCAAACAGCTAGCAGGTTACTCTATTTGGCTACGTTTGTATGCAAAGAATGCTCGTGAGCAAAGGCTTTGAGTGTCCTTGCCTCCCTCATCCTTCTCAGCCTGGAGAAGAGAAGGCTCTGGGGAGACCTTATAACGGCCTTCCAGTACCTCGAGGGGCCTGCAAGAAAGCTGGGGAGGGGTAATGGCTATAAACTGAAAGAGGGCAGGTTTAGATTAGATATTAGGAAGAAATTCTTCACTGTGAGGGTGGTTAGACACTGGAATGGGTTGCCCAAGGAAGTTGTGGATGCCCCCTCCCTGGAAGTGTTCAAGGCCAGGTTGGATGAGGCTTTGAGTGGCCTGATCTAGTGGAAGGTGTCCCTGCTCATGGCAGGGGGGTTGGAACTAGATGATCTTTAAGGTCCCTTCCAACCCAAACCATTCCATGACTCTATGATCCACAGCTGTTATGATGTCATGAAATTACAACTCCCCTTGCAAGGATTTCTCTCCAGCAGGACTAGCCTGATATTCATTACTAGTTTTAAGTGTATTGAGTAATAAACAGGTTTCAGTGGGTTAAACAGCTACTGGTAGATACTGTTCCCCCACTTCAGAATGGTACAGGTGCCTGAGTGTTTCCTGGAGCAAGTGACCACTGATTATTATTAATGTATGACATCAACATTAATTAGTAATGATGGCTGAATTGTTTTTGCTAACATGAAATGGACACAGAGGATGCATTTTAATGAGGAATAAATAAGCAGTAAATCCTAAAGTAATCCCTGGAATGAGTATTACCATGCAGAGGCTTTCCTGTTCTCTTTCATATTTCCAAATCTGATTATACTTTTCTAATTTTCCTCCCTTCTTTTTCCCCATTCCTACAGTTTCCTCTCTATCATTCTTATTACTGCTTAAAATTTTCTGCTTCTTTGCACATTTCTTTTCAACAAAGAGGAAGGAAATCCTGTGGTCCTTTATTTTACTGCTCCTTTGTAGCGAAATCAGAAGGAGAAAATACAGCAGAGAAGAAAATAGAAGCACACTTAAATTTCTACTAACTACTGCAGTCACTGACATTTATGTTTGTTTGATTTACTCACATTCTAATTAATACAAATAGTAAACGGGGAGAACTCAGCAGTGAAGCTACAAAAGTTTACAAGTTGCTTTCACATGTTTATTGCTTTGGTAAAACCCAGACCCCCCTAATCAGCTTCACAGATTATTCCTTGCATTCATAATGCTCCGCTGACAATGAAGTGTAAACTAACTGCTGTGATGGAAGAGGTAAAATCTATAGAGAAGACCCCGGTGTTAACATGTATCTGTATTCCCTGGTGTCAGGAAAGAAAAAAAAAAAGCAGTTATTTAAGCCACAAATGAGTAGTTTTTCTTTAAGTGAAAGCAATCTTACTTATAAAAAATTGTACAAGGCTATAGCTGAGGAACCCATTGTCCCACAGGAACTAATTGTTGAATACAGTACCCAGAAGTATCAATCACTCAAGTGGTCAGAAACAATTTCTCAAAAGAAAAAAAATAATTGTAAATTTAGTCACAGACACAAGAAAAAAATTACCATCTGAGGAAAAAAAAAAAATCAATGCACCAAATAGTATTAAAAAAAATAGATTGTGAAATAAGAGTCAAGAAGAGCTGTCTCACTACCCCTGGTATGGCCTGGAACCTGCAAGGGAGATACACCCACAATATAAGGAAGAAGAAACTTCTACCTGGTATTTCCCTTCTGTAATTTAAAGTAGAGATTCTTTTTTCTTTTACCCCAAGAAAGATGGGATTCAGAAAACCAGGATACTTTTTGCAGCTTTTAACCTAAATGACTTTTCTTTGCCATCTGCTGCTCATGGCAAGCTCGCAGTGTTTTTGTGTCTCTACACAAAAAGAAGACAATCCTACTTTCACCTAGATAATTTGGAGGTTAAGGGTAGATCTATATCCTACACTTCTGTGAGCTGGCCCCACTATGAGCTGGTTGCGGGTGGAATTCACCCACAGAATCTTGATTTTCTAGCCTAACAGTGACCTTTATTGAGTCAGCATCTATAGGAATCAAACCAAACCTGTTGGATAGACTCCAGGGCTTCCAAGCAAGTGAGCGCACAGGAGTTGGACAGGCTGCACCTATGTGTGCTGTGTTGTTAATTACACATGCAAAAAGAACATGTGCATTTTATCAGTTCCATTCAAGTCATTAGACTTTTCTCTGCCCTTACCAGTTCATACCACAATCAGAAATTTTGGAATAAGTAAACACTCCTCAATCACTTCCAGCTGTAAGAAATGGGTCTCAGAAGGATATAATCATCTATTCTGAGTTCTTGAGCCCTGAGCAACAAGTTTAATTTGTCACACGTCACATTTAGATTGCAAGCAGGCCAGGCTGCTCTGTGGAATTCCACAATAGGAGGAATTTGTATGTATTCAGATAAAACATCTTCAGTCTACCTTGCACTCAAGGAAGGCACTGCCTATTTATCAGTCTCTTGATACTGGTTCAAAAGGCCATTGCATTGCAGACAGAAATATAGATATAGTCTGCTTTCCCATCACCACAAGTCAACAGCAATGACAGGTCCACTGTCAGATAATTCAAGTGCTCTCCTAAGCCCTCCATCCTCAAACCAATATTTCACTGGTTCAGCATACCTATTGCATTGATGGAAGGAAATAGCCAGACTGTATTTAAGGGCACTTTACGATATAGAGCCTTTTGTTCAAGAAGTGGCCTGTCTTAAAGCAGCTTCCCATCATGTTGGACCAGTAGCTGAAGCCTATGCCTTTTCACTGACCTTCTTTCTCCCCAAAGGCATATCTGCAATTAAGGGGATGCAGCCAATCTGATCTTAATAGTTCCTTGTTAGAGGAGGTGATGCTGGTTAACACTGCCCTTCTAGGTGAGCATCACTCATGCACTCTCAAGGAACTGTGCTGCAGAAAGAGGATCAGGGTCTGCATCCAGGTGGTCTTCCAGTAGATAGCCTGGTGTTGGCTCAGGGCAGAGCATCTACAGAAATATTCCCCAGAAAGAGACCTGTTGCAAGATGGGAACTATGACTTATTTCTGGCTGGAAGAGATCAACCTTGGCCATTCAACACAAATTTGACCTGGGGAGGTTTCATAGGTCCAATATCACGTGTTATGTTCTGATCTTAGAATTTTCTTGGGGTTTATGCAGGTCTACAGTTGCAGGTATTTTAACAAATTACCCCCCAGAGTGATGCATCTTTATGGAATGTAACAACTGAAATAGCAGAGTGCAGGCCAAAACACTGGGCTACGTAGGAAGGCTTAAGCAGGAATTAATTTAGGTAGAATAGTATTTGGATGTAATCCCAAATGCAGGAGTTTGGGATTAATTGCAGCACAGCTGTTCACATCCATGTGCCAGAAGCAAAAAGTATCAAGGAGGCTGGGAGAGTATGGGCAGTATGGCCTCAAGGGGTAGCACAAGGAAGAGGGGAGATGTATTTGAAAATCATTTTTTCAGGCCTACTTTAATCAGGAAAACAGGAATTTGTAATGGTCACAGCACCTAATTTAGCTACTGAATTACACTCCTGCATTAAGTCACTTTCTCCTTCTTGATTACGAAAGTCAAGGAAAGACTCCTCTCATGTAGATATTGTACATCCCTCCTCTTGAGTCTGCTCACTGGAAACGGAGAGGACAGCACCAAAGATGCTCCGCAGTCACGTCAATCACAGCAACAGCAAGGCACGGCTGAATGCTTCAGCCCAAGGCAATAACAACAATATTCTTTAATACAGAGAGATACAAGTGCTTCCCTTCAGATCAGCCTATGCTACTGACAGACAGATTTCACCTGTTGTCCTCAAGGGAACCAGTCCTGATTCACACCAGTGTAACTGAGGACATCGACACACCGGGGATTACCAAGCTACCTTCATTCACCTGCTTCACAGTAATTGCCCAGATACATTTCTCTTACCCAATGGGAAATACAGGGCAGCTCCAGATAGGTTGCTTCCTTTCCACTGAGAGTTAGATCACCTTGTATTTGTCATGGAGTAAAATTGTTCAGGTGAGCAATTGTTGTGCTGTAGCTAACTCATAGTAAATTCAGAGGATGCCATGCCTGCAGGTCCATAATCCTGAGAGCAACATCAAGCTCAAAGGCCTGAGGAAATAATAGGAATAGGTTATTCAATAATTAAATTTAATCAGGATTCCAGTCAGAGTGGAACAAAGGAAATAAACAACTAATAATCTTATGCTAAGTAATCAGGATAATTAAGTTTGCTTTTTTCTGTCTATTTAGAAAACCTCTGCAGCTGTGTCAGGTGAGGAGGTTATGCTTCCTTCCCTGAAGGAGTTAGTTCAGGAAAAGCTATACCTTGAGAGCCTTTTTTACTAGCTAGATGGAGAAGTTGCTGATGGACCCAGGTGGGGTTTTGATGTGCCTGTTTTCCTTCTGAGGGCAGGGATTACAGTGCAGGCAGCAAGGTCTGTGCTGGGGGGTCTGAGCTTCCTTCCCTTGCAGGGTGTGCCTGAAAAGTTGCTTTTATTTCCTTGTCTCGGGTCATACTCTAGTTCCTGTTTTGACTTTGGTTCCTCTAGGCTCTGAGTGCTGGTGTTTTTTCCTGTTTCCCTTCAGGAAGCAGCAGCTCACAGACTCCCTCCACCTGCCCTGCCTGTGCCTTGGTGTTGTGGGCTGATTCCTAGGGTGCTCTGGTTTCCGCCACACCAGCCCATAAAATGCCTTTGCTGCCTCTCACGAGTACCTGAAACACAAGATGAGCTTTAGCACCTCAGGATGTTGGGGTGTTACGTTGCATATTTTTTTTTCCCCGGAGGAGGGGGGGTCGGTTTTCTGTTTTTATTGGCACCTCCAAGTTCCTATCCCGTGGCAGTTCACTTGCATTTCTGACAACAGTGTTAGCAAGAAAATGGGCTTCCATTTTGAGTTTTTATATACAGATATAAAAAATAAATTATATGTTCATATAGGGACATGTGTGAATGTGTATATGTCTTCCAGGAGCTTTATATCAGAGCTGTTGTAGAAGTCCTGAGGTACCTCAGGACCTTAAATACCTTGGAGGTATTTAAAAGACGTGTGGATGTGGTGCTTAGTGACATGGTTTAGTGGTGGACTTGGCAGTGTTAGGTTTATGGTTGGACTCAATGATCTTAAAAGTCTTTTCCAGCCTAAATGATTCAATGGTTCTATGCCCTCTCATAATATTTCTGAACAAGAAATAACACTGTGGTGTCCAGCTCTTGCTTCTCTTTGTTTTAATACTATTTGTCCACTGATAGCGTCTTCAAGCTAAATATATTGGGAGCAATAAGAGGGCTATCTAGCAGCTCTTTTAATGTTACCCCACTGCTGTAGGACATCCCTGCCCTGATGCTTTTATCCAGATGCTTATTATTTTCTCTTTATGGATTGTGTTTAATTCTCAGAATAACTCAGAAGAAACTTAAATATTGAGTAAAGATTTCTGAAGATGGCTTCTTCCCTGAGAGCAGTGACTGGTAGGAGATTTCCCCAGGAGTGGTGAGGTTTGTGTCCTGGGAAGAAGGCAATGCACTGCGCTCTTCAGAGCTGTGAAGCTGCCTCAACACAAACAACTGAAAAGCTGATGATCTGCAGTACTCGGAAAGAATTTCTTAGGCAGAGTGTGCTGTTTCATACTCTCAAGATAACACCTACCATTGTGTTTTCTTCTTGCAGGAACAAAATATTCAGAATTTTCTAGAAAAAAAGAGGGTTGTTAAGTGAAGGATGGTGTAGTGGTTGCAGAGACTTCAGACAGGAATTTTGAGAAATAGTTTTGGGCAACTGGGCACAGGAAGAAATCTGTAGAGACAGCCAAGTGTCATGATTGATTTCCCAGTCTCTAGCAACATTGACAATCATCTGATCAGACCAGTCTTTTAAAAAAAATAAATAAATGGTTTTTGGTGTGTGTTTTCCTCTGTGATTTTCCACAGAACTACTTTCAGCTGAATTTCATGACAGAACTTCCAGTTTATTCATTTAAATTGGCAGACATATTTTTAAATTTATTTTTCAGAGAATATTTTGAAAGTTCAGTAAGACAATTATAGGGTGTAAAATATGGGTTGCTAAATAACTTCTCTAATTTTTTCTTTCTTAATTTTGAGAAACAACTCTACAACATAATTAAAAAGTCTGGAGAATCTAAGAATTAAACACAAAAATATGGGGTTTACAATGTTTATTTGATGGCAGTTTTGTGTAAATTTGCATCTTAATACAAACCAAATTAAGTCAATGGAGGGACTATCATGGTCAGCAGACCTCTGCTGTCTGTGGAGTGTCGTCGCGGTGGGTCAATGCACGATGACCAGTGAGCACTTACTCTCTGTATATCCACAGGACCTAGTAGTTAGAACGTATCTTACCAATAAATGAAGTCAAAGAGCAAAAGAAACTTACAAAGGCAAGACTGAGCAGACAGCATGGGCTATGAATGAGGTGCAAGTGAGGAAAACTGTTAGAAGAGTTTTGATGCTGAAGGACTGCCTCATCAAATCATTCCCTCAGATAACACTGCAGGGTGCTACCAAATTCAGTTGATTGAATCAATGTAAATAAAATTTGAATTTTTCTGAAGTGATAGAGCAATGCTGGAACTATTTAGGATTGGGGTGTTTTGAGATATGTTATAGCATTCTTCCCACAAACTGAACTGCCTCTCACTTTAGATTCTGCAATATTACTCAGCTATTTCTTCAAAGGAATTTTATTTTTACCACTCCCTTAAAAATTGCTGTGTCTTATGGAGTCACATTTTACCATTTCTCCCTGAAAAAAAAATGCTTCTAGAGAGCAAGTATTTATCATAGATTAATTACAGAATATTCCCTTGCTCTGTTCCACAGGGTATACCACTTGCTAATGAGTTATATGTATAATTGTATACTTAATATACCATTAAGAATATAGAAAAACTTATTAATGGGTTTAAGTTTTGTTACCTTGAATGCTTCCTATAATAACCACCCATCTCTGTTCTGTCAGTAGGCTTGACCTCCTGAGAATATGTTCGTTATACAGAGGGGAAATTGGCTTGCAGTGCCGCTCTGAGACCATCTCAGTGAACGGGAGTTGTCATCACAGCTGCGTGGTGGTGGTGGTGGGTGTGAAGCCAGCTCTTCTCCCTGAACATACACCGAAACTGCCCAACGATTTTGTAGGATGCTCTGAAATGAGAACACTTTTCTGGTGGCAGGAGTGGCACAGGCGGGCATGTGGCCGACCCCATGGTGGGGCTGCAGTACCCAGGGACCATGGGGAGGGTACGTGTGGCATTTGCAGGCAGTCCCAGCCATAACATGCCAAATAACCTGCCATTTTAAAAGCATAAATTTTGCACACAGAGATGCCACTGAGTCTTACCAGTGACCATCATACTATGGATGGGGTATAGGGTGTTTCAGACAAAAGGAGCAATTGTTTTTAACGCTTCCTCTTGGGGAAAACTTGAATGGAGAGATGGTACCCCACTGCAGGACCTCAGATTTTTTACACTATCCCAACTCATCTCTTCCTAGTTCATGGGTTGTTTCAATACAGAGGAATTTCATGAGCCTTGTGCTTCCATGTGGGATGTTACAGAGGGACATATTTTAACTATTAGAAATATTTAAAGCAGTGAAAGAAACAATTTGGTGGCATAAGCGTATGCACTTAAATCAGGACTGAGCTAGATACAGAATCATAGAATGGTTTGGGTTGG
>NW_010337667.1:0-40231 GCF_000700745.2 Antrostomus carolinensis | reverse complement strand
TTTTTTTTTAATACACACATTATGTAAACTTTCCTAGTTCGATCTTCCAAATCCACTATCAACTGCAAAGCCAGTAGCAAAACTGAGCTATAGAGCAGATTATTAGCTATAAAGCTCGTGTTGCTCTCAGACTCTCTTACCTTCTTTGTAGAAGCTAGAGAGCAGTATCGCATCAGATCTGTCTTTTGTAAAAACAAGACCATCTCTTATCTGTCACTAGTGCTCTCATTTAATGCACTTTTATAAGTGGAGTATGCCTTGTACTGATTTCATGGTGATAGACTTTCCATGCAAAATGTAGTGTGTTCAGTGCAGATTAACTCAAAAACCCTACTTGAAACAACTGGTGCATTTGTTGATCACCTCATGGCATCACTTGCTTGTATGGAAACCAAACTGCTTTGCCAGTAGAGCACTTTTACTTGTGTGCTTGATGTTAGAGGACTTTCATATTTTATTTTAAACTATTAAAGACTGAAGAGAGCTACTAGTAAGTTTCCATAAATTAAAGTAATATCTCTAGATTTGATAACTGTTTTCCTTCTCCATGATATATTACTTACCAATTTGAAATAATTTCTTTATCTACCTGAATGGTAACAGACGAGTGGTATAGATTGCTCCTCTTCCTGCTCTTGGTTAACTTTTCAAGGATGGCAACTGGTGATTTAGTAGGTTGATAGTGACACAAGGAATGTTGTCATGCACTGAAATGTCTTTTTGGTTTGCTTTTCCAGAGAAATTGCTTTAAACCTCCAATTGCTGCAGTCAACATGCATTCTAGGGAAGGAATTTATAGAATTTTGTATAAAATTCTAGGACCATTATAGGTCCTAGAAAATAAAAGCATTTTGCAGCCTTTATACCAAAACTAGGTGATCTGTCTGTGTGTGTGCAAGCCAACAATGACAGCTTACTGAAAATGCTGGACCAAGGGGGTAATGGAGGAAACAAGGCACAGTGACTATGATTTAGAGGTAAAGGACAGTTCTGGCAATATCAGGGGACAGTTTACACATGCTGAGAATTGACCCACAAGTCACCAGGTAGTAAAGCATAGAGTTGAAAGCAAGTTGAAGATCTAAAAACTGCTCCTCCTATGCAGCCAGTGTCAATGATCAGCGATGAGGTGCCCCATCAGCACTCTGAGCAGTGACACAAGGGAGATGGAGTCAACTTCTGAACCCAGAAGAGATAAACAGACAGTGTTGGTAAAGCAGCACAAGGAAGGCGGTATCACCAGTGTGCCTCTGTTCTGTGATTAATGCTTAGCATGTTTCTGGAGGAAAAAACCTAGGAAAAATACATATAAAACCCCCCCCCTTTTTTTTTTTTCTTTTCTTTTTCCTTCCCCTATTCCTCCTCCTTGTTCAGTTTAGGCTGCAGAATGCTGGAAAAAACAATAAAAATGTAGTCCAAGACTGGGGTGAGGATCTTTAATAACACTTTTTCTGATTTTTTTTTTTTTTTTTTTTTTTGGGAAAACTTTTTTTTTTTTTTTTTTTTTTTTGGTAAACATTTAGAAATCTCATGGTTTTCTCAGATTTTGAAGTGGTTTTAGATGCTGCTTTGTCAGGGGTAATCTGATATACTGATTATGTGTACACTTAAATATGCACACTAATACGTACATACTAGTTTTCTTGAATGTATGTACTGGTTTTCTGGAATCTTTCCTCATAACTAATGGCCTACTGACGTAATCATTATCTTAGAAAATGTAAACAATGATACTGATCTAATTTTTGGATCAAGAAGTGCTTTGAGCTGACCTGCTGAATTTTACCTAAATTGGAGACTGAAGTTTCCAGCAGTAGGACTTTACCCATACAATTTATGATAAGTTATTTTAAAAGAAAAGAAGAAGTTGTCAGCTGACTTGCCAGTCTTCTTTCAGTTGCTAAGAAAAAAGCACCTAAGATTCCTTTATTTTGTGTTTTCTAAGGAAAAAAAGAGATAATGAAAGATAGAGAAAGAATTCAGAAACAGGCTAAATGGTAATTATTCAGTTTTTCTCAATATGCTATCTAGTGCAATAGTTTTGGTTGGTAGTTATTAGGAGACTAAGTAGCCAAAAAAACCCCAGAGAGGTCTCACAATAACAGTTCCACCACTAGCAAATACTGTTTCCTACATAGTTGCAACAAAAGGAAACATTTGAGCCTGCCACAGGTCAGCAATGAGGTTCTCTAACTTTCATGGAGTTAGTGGTAGTCTGTGCTTCACTGACAGTGTCTTGTCCATGTCTAGATGCTAAAGATCCTGCTACAGGTTGACTTATACATTTTTTTTAGCTTTGGCACTGTAGTGATTTTAGGGACCATGGCCCCAGGTTTTATTGCTGTTGCCATCATTTTTTAATGCCCTTACATAATAAGTATTTACACAAGGGAAAGTATCAACATTCTGTCCAGTATGATGTGTATGTCAGATTTTGAAGCTCTTCCTGTGCTTGTAAGCTGGCAGGAGAAGGTGTGTTTGGCTTCTTGGAACTGCAGAGACCCCTGCATTGATTTACTGTGAGTTCTTTCCAATGTGGTTTTCATGGCTTCAGAAAAAAGGACACATAAAGGAAGGCTTGTTTGATGTGACTCTCAAAACCAGAGGTATTCAGGATACAAATATTAGAGTTTGCTTTGTCTTTGTGCTAGGTATGTGATTTCTTTGTTTTAAGTTTTTGTGTCTCTGTGAAGTCCAGCAAGAATGTTATCTATCTGACTAACTCCAAGCATCTTCTGTCCTTGTTGGTTCTCAGACTGGCTATGTATGTATTTATTTATTTATTTTTATTGCAAGAGAGTCCTCAGTGTTTGTTAGTGGTTGCATTTGTATTTTGAATGCCAGGCTAGCCACAGATGCTCTCCAAGGCCCTTCTCACAGTGCATTATTATACACAGGGAATACTTTCATGATTGGAAATTCTTATCTCTGGTGGAAGATTTGGCATCACATTTGGGTTCTGAATGCTAGCCAATGGGGGAACATAATTGCCATCAGGAGCTATGGTGGGGCTATGCCAGACTTTCCTGTGGCTTCCAAAATAATCCCATCAAGGACCATGGGATCTAAGAATGCCTGTATTCCTAGTCCCAGATGCAGAAGAGGAGCTGTTTAGATGAAAGGAAGGGAATATTCACAGAATCATGGAATCGTAACAGTTGTAAAAGACCTTTAAGATCACAGAGTCCAAACATAAACCTAACACTACCAATTCTACCTTTAAACCATGTCCCTAAGCACCTTGCCTACCTGCCTTTTAAATACCACCAGGGAAGGTGAGTCCACCACCTCCCTGGACAGCCCGTTCCAATTCTTGACTACTCTTTTGATGAAGTTTTTCCTAGTATCCAATCTAAACCTCTCTTGGTTCAACTTGAGGCCATTTCCTCTTGTTCTATCGAGAGGAGTGAGATCTAGTCTCATTCCATTTACTTCTATTTATTCTATCTATTTATTGTTCTCAAGTGTTATATCCAAAAAATGCGTATGTTTAAGTTGGGGTAGTTAGGGGTTTTTATTGGTTCGATTTTTGCACCAACACAGTGGACTAATTGTGAATTTGCTTTCTTGTTTTAAGGTGCATTTTGTTTTGATTGAAGGACTGTGTAATAGAATAAGAAATATTAAACTTCACTATGTATAAAGTGATCCAGCAATAATGTTACATAAAAAGATTTTTGTTGTCTACATTTGTTATCTTTTCTCTGTAGTAACAGTTACTCTGTGACAAGTAACATTTACTTTATATAGGTTTTTCATAATGAAAATAATAAATTATTGGTTATTTGAAGAAACATAGTGTAAGTACAGAACATAAAGGTATGTAAAAACCTATAGAAATGGAACAACAACAACAAAAAATCTTTATTGCTGAGTATCCAAAGGAAGGACAACTGCATAGCATGACATTAGGTGCCAATGATGCAAATTCATTACGAATTGCCTTTCCCAGTTAATTAAAGAAGCTGAAGAGTAAGCAAACATCATAATATATAAAGCAAGCTTAAAAATATTCTTAAGGAAACCCCATTTAGTGAAGCATCAGGTTGAGTGAGGGTTTAGATGGCTAATTTTGATGGTGTCCTTAATTCACCAATAGTAGGAGTGAATCTATAGATCAATATTTTTGACAGAAGCTTTTTTCAGTTTTATTAATAAGATTGTTCTGTAATTTTGTCTGCCTGATGGACTGTTTTTGCACAAAAGCATTTAAATTTTAAAGGTCTTTTGAGGCCTAAAGAGAATTAAAATGTAGATAGCTGATATTCTTTTGCAATTTTTCTGTGTGAACTGAATTAGCTGTAGGTTTGTGCCCCCAACTTCATAGAAGTCTCTCAGGTACTACAGCAGAAACATTTGGGTTTTCTTTAGATATGTGTGAAAATGCTCACTTCTCTGGTTTGCGTTACTTTGGTTTTAGCTGAAGGAATTATATCTTCATCCTCCTGATTTCAAAATATTACTTAGTGAACTGCAGTCTTTTTTCTTGTATCATCATCCATTCTATCTCACCTCAGTGCTCCAGACAAACCTCCCAGAAGGAGTTTTTCCATTTAATTTAAGAATATTTCTATGGATTCATTTCCTGCAGACCTTACATCTTGATTAGAGAGACAGCTTATCAGCTTTCTAAACGGATATATTTTTATCTCCTAACTCTTTGCTGTTCTACTGTTTCACCCAAAACTTTTGTTACGTGTACCTGTTTATATATAAATTGGCTAATGAACCAAATTGTTGATTAAATTTTATACGCATGAATAATACAATAGCTAGTTCCTTGTGTGTTTATTTGTATACAGCACATGATACTCTGCATCTGCTTGTTAGGCCAGTTGGTAGATTTGCTAACTATGCACTTTCAGGAGCATAAATTACAAGCCTTGATAATCTCATAGAGTATTAGTATTTAGGTTCCCAAAATAGATTCCCACCACCCCGAATTTGCTATGTTCTCTGGAATTTGATGTTTTAATGATAAAATGATATTTTTTCTCTACTGGCTTTCAAAGATAAACAATGTGAAAAATTATATTGCTGCCAGATTGACTGAGACAATGGTACTAAGGCAAGCATGAAGTCCTTCATCTCAGCAAGATAGTAGCTTTGAAACCTAATTACAAGCACTTAAGTGGCAACTTTGTTAATAATTTCATTGCAGAGTACCACACCAGAAATATGAGTTATATGCAGTGTGGCTGGATTTCCATTCTCTTGCCAGACCTGAAGTTTTCTTCCTTCATTTGAAAACCTTTCCAGGCAAAAAGGCAGCAACCTCTCAATTTTCAAACAGTGAGGATTTTTAAAATGCGAGTTATTTGTGGTTAGGGTGAGTCTCCATTTGCAGTGCAATAAAGAGCTCCAAAGAGTTAGTCAAACTAAAAAAGTTGAAAAAACTTTAAAATGAAAATAAAAAATAAAAAACAAATTGAAGAGGATTTATCAAATATGATCAGATGGTGCCCAAAGTGGGTAGGACCAGCTATAGTGATACACAGGAGTGAGAGACAGAAAGACATTGAAGTTTGAAGAGGCAGTGTGAATGACAGTAGGTGGATATATTGTTAGATCAGAAATTACAGTGGCAGCTGGTCTACTGATAATTGTGGGAACAAAGGAACAAGTTTCTACCCTTTTCTGAATAATAGAAAACCACTGAAAGGGAGACTGAAGCACGGTCACATTGTCGTGTTGCCAGGAGCAAGATAACAGTTTCTCTTGGACTGTTTTGATTCCCTACAGTTTGGAGAGAGAAGGATTCAATTACAGAGAGATCTGAGCTAAAGCTCTTAATGCAAATATCCCTATAAAGATGGTGCCAAATTGGGACTTTGCCATCTGCACCTGTCTTCAGAAATAGGATGGCAATACGCAAGGCAAGGGTAGAAGAGCAAGACCTTAAACATGATCATAACAAAGAAGAATTCTTGCATCATCTCGTGTGCCATGAGGAGTTCCACTTGTTAAAAAGGTCATATGGATAAGGTGTAATCTGAAAAACAATAGCTGCTTTTCCAGACTTAAGTATGTTCTTAATGGGATATGACTGGAGTTAGAGATGTGTGTCACGGAATGAGAAAAAAGTTTAGTATGTGTTGCTATGATGTACGAGTTGAGTTAGAGAAATGGATGATAGAAGATGCCCAAAATATATTAACCTGTGTTACTTCTGCCAATGTCAGGACAGAGATGGCATGGAGGAGCTAAATGGAAAAAAAACCAATGCAATAGATAGAGAAGAGAGCAGACAGTGTCATGTGAAACTCTGCAATGGAAATAACAGTTCCAGATATAAAATGTCAAGCAGATATAGAAAGGGGAGTTTCTGAAAACAGATTTCAAAAGAATAGGTTAGGAGAGAGACTCCACTGAAACAACTGAAAACTAGATTAATTAATAATTTGGGAAACTTCAATGAAATCCAAGTATAAGCTTGATAGATGGTCTATTGATGGAAGCTGAACAACTACCATGAGATAATTTAATCTGCTGAAATAAATGAATGCAGATTTATTCTTTAAGTATGGTGATGTTCATGTCTTCATAACGTAGACATGCACATTTCTTACTGTGTGGTTTGTAGGATGTTGGCATCTTCTTAAAATGAAGCATGATGGCAATCAAGGCATTTTGTACAGTAAACTAATAACTGTTGCTATTCATCTAACAGTGAAATCTGGAGGCAGGATTGCTAGAACATTGTGTATTTTTGTCTGTGGAACGAATAGTTTAAAAGCATTGTTTTTTGAAACTTACCTGTGTAACTATATCTACAGGATAAATATGAAAGTATCTTAGTTATAACAATATGAAATTGTTATAACTACAACTATATTAATTAAAGATCACTAAAGACCTCAAGATATTTTGATTCCCCTTATGATGGTAGGTTGACATGAACCAAGGCACATCAAAACTCTGTATTTCAACTTTAAGGAAATCAAGGTGGAAGTTCTGAAATTCATGTGGAAAAAATTGCAGGTTCTTTGGAGTGCTTATGAAGCTACAACTGTCATAGAGAATTAGTGATTTGCTCATAGTCACATAGTCAGAAATGTGTGATTGTTGCTGAAAGCTAGTATGAAGTAAAACAGAAAATTACACGTCTTTTCACATGTCGAAGTTTTGTATGCAAGAAAGCACAGCCACATGGGGGGATCCTAGAAAAAAATTGTCACCAGGGTTTTCCTCTGGGATTGAAAAATCCTTGAACATTCTCTTTCTAAGGAATTTCAAGATATCTTAAGAATTAAGGAGTTTTGAATGAATTAGAATCTGTTATGTAGTTGTTCCTCATTGTGTTACTCATGTAGTAAGTAATACTTTTCTTCTTTATTTTCATCCTTCAGTGTAATAAGCATGGAGAGGTTGAATGTGTTGGAATCTTGTATTTTTATACAGTAGAAGTCTTCTTTTAGAAATATAACATGTTCTGTTTCACATTCTGTAATTTGACTAAAGAAAGCAATTTAGAAATATGAAACCTTTTTTCCTTAGTTATTCCATTTTTTTAATTGCCTGCCATACTATCTCAAACCAGAAAGGTAAGAGGAGATAACACTTACTGTGCAGCATATGCTTTCAGGTAGAACAAAACCAGTTGACAAAATATCAGAATGTAGAAGCTTGTTGACTAATTCTTCATTTAAATGCACTGACACTACACTACAAACTACAAAACACTGGGAAAATGCCTCAGCCAAAACAGTCTTTGCGGAGATATTTCAGCTGTGTTTGGTGGACTGTGCTGGGAGATAAGGGGGCCCATTTGCTGTGGTCTGTTGTCTTTCTGGTCTTTTTGCTGCTAATAAGTGAGCAGCTTTTGATTAGTGTCAGCTGTTGAATGAAGTTCTCTCTTGTTATACAGCTATATATTCCATAAATAAGTGACTCTCTGAATGCAGTCTCCCATTAGAAAGGGCTTTGTTTTTTCTTTCGTTCTATCTGCTTTGCAAGTAAATTGTTCCTTCTACAGACCTGTGTGGCTTGCTTCTCTTCCCCTCGGTGACAGCAAAGCTCACTGGTTCGTGATCTCTGCAAGGGTTTATAGCTCAGCTCTGCTGTTTTCTCCCTCTGTTCCCACTTCTCTGTTCCCTCCCCTACTGTGACTAAATAAATTACCTGTATGACATGTTCAGTTTTCTCTGGCAAGAAGCCTGGGAAATCAAATCTGTTCTTGAACCTGGGTCTCCCATTTGGCAAACGTAATGTCACCCTGCTGTTAAATCAGGTCAGCTCTCAGCAAAAACAAAGAACAATTCCATATAACTATAATCAACACAGAGTAAATTTAGATAATGTAACTGACATATGTTTATTGTAAAGATCATCAAGGAAATAATTTTAAAAGCACTTCATTTTTCTCTGTTGCATTGGGATATGTGTTGAATAGTCTGTGCATAGAGAAGATAAAACATTTTCTTTCTGTAATCCCATATCGAAGTGAAATATACTTATACTCTGCCTGCTCTGAGAAGATATTTGGTGAAATGGTTCATTGCTTGCATTAGGAAGAGTTTTATATATTTAATTACTGTGGCTTGATGTAATTAATATTAATTTATAATTAACTGTTAATTACTATTACTTATTCATAACCTGTACAGTCCCTTTGACTTTTTGGCCTCTGAAAGTGGAGATATACTTAAAAGCATTTAGAGAAGGAAAAATAAATCCTTCTAATACATTATGTTCAACTGTCTACCTTTCTGCTCAGTCCAGTGGAGACCAGAGGCAACAGGTCAGTAACAGGGTGGCAGCATGTCTCTCCAGTGTTACCAGACCTGACGCGGACCCTGGTAGTCCCACAGCACGTGTCATGCATGGGCAGCCTGTGCTTTTGCGTGCCGAGGCAGTCACCTTGTACGGGGAACACCAGTGCCAGCAGCCTCCTCTCTCCAGGTGGAAGCTGAATTTCCTTCTCAGTTCCTCTGCATGTCCTGGAGGGGCTCTGAATTACACCCCAGAGGCTCTTTCATTTATCCACTGTTAGCAAGCTGATGCAGATTGCGTCTGGACCGTGGAGCATCTATGGTCACTTCCTCTCTGGCTTTATTTTGGTGGGCCTCTGTCCCAGGGATGCAGAGTGGCTGGTTTCCTTTGGACAGGTTGCACTTGTGAAGGTGGTTTTTCAGGGACTGAAATAGCTACTGAAACCCTGAGCCTGCCCCCAGCTCTCTTCAAAGGAGGAAAGGAGTAGGAAGTGTCAAGTGCTCCTGAGGGACCCTCAGGGCTGGGGCAGCACTCACCTGTGAGTGCTCACTGTGCTGATCTCCCAGGGGCCAACCTTGCTGCTGCTTACTCAAGAGGCTTATTAAAAACAGCTTAGTTGATAGTCTTACACAGTCTTGCCACCACCATTGACTAAATAGCTGCTGAGTTATACCTGGAGGCCTTGGCTGGAAACATTTTCCAACCCCAGCTGAATACCAGGTGGTCTTAACTGGAGGAGTCCTGGGAAGAGCAAGTCCTGTCCTGAGCAGCAGAGCAAGGCTGTGCAGGGCTCTGCCCAGGGCCACCTGGCCTTTATGGCCTGTATTTCAAGCTTGCCTAACGTTTCATTCTCAAAAGCAGATGGGCTCAAATGTATATGCTGTGTTTTTAAATGGTACATGCTTTTCTAGATCTTTTTAAAGACTACTGTGTTAGTGTTAATATTTGGTTAGGCACCCATGAGTCGCCTTTTTTGTTTCTTCGTTGCTCTGAGACACACAATGAATGTTTTTTAATAATTTTAAAAATCCTTCAAAGCTCTATTGAATAAGACAAATCCTTGAAAATGAAATTGCTCTTCATTATCTGAAATCTTCATCCAATGTGCAAAAAAAAGAATGAGGTGAAAGCAGTGAAGTGGGTTTTAAAAAATGGAAGTTCAGTTCCTGCTTCCATCAGGAGTGACCGAAAGCAAAGGCCATAATCTCCATCCACATCACCTCCTGTCTGAAGAAATGGCAGTAGTAATGTTATCCTTCCTCAATGTTTTCTTATCAGTGTGGATTGCAGATACCGTCTCCTACTGTAAAGGTACAGGACCTATCTCTGAAAGGCTTCAGCTGATACTGTAATAGATGTCGTTTCAGCTCTGTGTTAATGGTAAAGGCTAAGCCTCTCTTGTTCCCTTCTTAGCATCTAGGTTGATCAAAGTATTTGCTGACCTTGCTCTAACCTGGCTTTACCTCTTGTATTTTCTAGCCTGTGACCTGATGACCCTGGGGATCTTGGCCTTAGTGACGTCTACTGGTTGTGCCTCGGCCAACGCCCTGCAGTCCCTGACGGATGCCATGCACATCCCCCACCTTTTTGTACAGCGCAACACTGGAGGCTCCCCACGCACAGCCTGCCACCTGAACCCCAGCCTGGAGGAGGAGGAGTACACGCTGGCTGCCCGACCGCCCGTCCGCCTCAATGATGTTATGCTGAAACTGGTCACTGAGCTGCGGTGGCAGAAATTCATAGTATTTTATGACAGTGATTACGGTAAGTAAAGTGGAGAATTTCAGACACTATTAAATTGATTTCTTTTTAACTGGGAAATGGAGAGGAAAATATAAAGGGAAGAGTGCAACAGAACTTGCCGGGTTCTTCACTGACAAAGGGGAAAAATCTTTCAAGAGGACATAGGGCTTTGATTTGAAGGAAAGGTTGCTGTGAAAACTAGTTCTCAGACAAGCAGCAAAGTTGCTTAGCAACACCTACCAAGACAGACGAAGTTTGAATCATCTCACACTTTTTCAGTAAAATATTAATAAAGTGTTGACATTGATTGGCAGGGGTCACGTAGCTGTGCAAGAAAGTTCAACATGGCCTCTACCCATTCCCAGAAAACACTTTCTATCAAAACTGAGAACTGTTCTCTTTAAAAATTAATTTCCACTATTACTATTACCATTTATTTTTTCACATGCTTCCTCACACTATTCTCCATTTGGACTAAATGTCACAGTGATATACTTCCTGGCAGTAAACCAAGAGGTAGAGTTAGCATTTTCACTACATCTGATGCATCTCCTTTAGCAAAATTTTTCCTTTGGGCTGAAACTTGAGGAAAAGAAATCTCTGCCTAAGCAAGTTTAATACCTTATGATGGATGTGAAGAAGCAATGAAAAAACAAATCTCTCGTTGAGCCAAGCTCTCAGAGTGAAAGGGAATTGTGTGCATATATATATTTTTTTTTAAATTTATTTTCCCCTTTTCTCAACTGATAGGAACAGTGTTCTGTATGTTTAACTTGTGGTATTTTCAGGACTCTCATCTTACAATATATGATCTGTGATGGGGAAAATAAATTTTCTACGGTATGTTTTAAAAACCTGCAAACACTTTTGATTTAAAATGGGATACATGTGCTTACTGACTTATTGTGAACAGAATAAAAAGAAAGGAATTAAGGTTAAATTGCAGTTGGAAAAATAATCTTACATGTATCTGTGCACATAGTTTAGATTTTATACATAGTGTCCCACAATTACAAAATAGATCTTTATTTGCATTCTTCTTATATAATGACAGATTTTCAGTGGTGAATCAGAGAGAAATAACATCTTTGGTTTTGAAGGTGGGCTACTCTTGGTTTCAACCCCCCCCGCCCCCCGCCAAAAAAAAAAAAAAAAAGCATATGCAAAGGGTCCTGAGCTTGAATGAGTTCTGAAAGTCTTTGGTTCAGTTTTCTGTTTTCAGTTTGTAGAGATGTCACTTACTGTTTCTTCAATAGGCAGAATGAGGCTCTAACATCCTTTTAATTACATAGAATTATTTTAAGCATGAGAAGGCTACCATGATAGTTGTAGAGTTAATCTGTAGACTCAAAAATCTACCAACTCAGCAAATAAACTGCCATGTAATTACTGTCCTATGTAATGCTTGGCCAGTGAATGCTTTGAAAGCAAAACCCACAATGTACATGATAGATGTTCTTTTGGTAGTGATAAGAAAGCTGCTATGTAGCAGAGGACTTAAAAAGATAAAATTCCTACCAGTTCTTTCCAAGAATGGGAAAAAAAAAAGCTTAAAAAAGATGTCTTGCAAACATCCTTTTGTACTTACTGTTGTTTCTCTCCTGCTGATCTGTAGCTTTAACCTTCCAAAACTGCTTGAGTTGGGGATCTTCAAAGGGTGAAATTGCAGCCCCTGGGAATCCTGGCCCTGGTAACACCACAGGTTTTCCCTCATAGCAAACCTGGTTGCTGAACTATGCTGTCACTTATTCCAGTAGTAGATCTGTGTTTCTTTGCCTCTCTCTGCGAAGTGTTAGCAACTCAGTACTAAATCCTGAAACCCTTAACTCACATACTCTATAAATTCAGTTATGATCAAATTTATCTTTTCCATTTATCACCAACTGACCTTCAGTTTGTACCAGTAAGACAGACACTAAAAGGTGATGGAAAATTGCCACAGGCATTCTATATCTTCCAGTGGAGAGCGTGTCGCATACTGCAGCTCCCCATGTTCTGTTTCCTTTTCTCTTCCTCTTCAATATGACAACCATCTTATACTAATTCCAATAGAAGGACTTTTTCATAAGAATTTGGTGGGAGGATTTTCCATAAAGGAGTCAACTGACCCTTGCCAGCTCTGGGAAGGCATCAGTGCTCCCAGGCATGCCTGTTACCCTCACGGGTGTGCCCATTGCCGTCACTACTTGCCTTCAGCAGAGCCATGCTTATGCATCTCCAGCAACCCTTCCTTGCTCAATGTGCAGGAGTTGAGTGCTAGCCATGAAGAGGGATGTCACTTGAAGAACATATGTTTATGATTATGGAGAGTTTCTAGCACTGGAGTTTTGTGGTTTACTGTAATAAATGGTCTTTCCCTTCCTGTTTTCTGGAAGTTATACTATTCCCTTGAGTAATATTCTAATTTGTCCATCTGCTGCTCTCTAAAAAACAGCCAATCCCTTGGTGTGTTCCTTGTGGAAACTGACAGGTTTTCTAAAGACAAAATAACATTGCACAATTTAAAGAAGTCCCATGTTTATAGTAAAGCTGTGCTATACTGGAGCTGGAAATTATTTACCTCATGAATTACTTGTCCCTTATCAGACATACATTTTGGATTATAATTTCTGCACTGGAAAAGTTAAGGAAAAGTAACAGATTTGGCAATTAGAACTACAGAGTAGTTACCGAAGAGTCTAACAAGCCCCTTAATATTGTTGTGCTTACAATAATGTGTGCCTTGTTTTACACTGAAGCTACATAGAAATCTGTATGCACAGAACGTCAGTGAAAGAATATGGTCCTTTCTAATAAAATGCTTTAAATACTGTAGCAAGAAATAGAGATATTTTACAGGAAAGATGTGGATGTTTTCAAGAAAAAGATTGCTAAATGGAAATTGTAGAAACAGGGTGCAAATGATGGCATTCTAGCTAACCTGAAACCAACTTTTAGATTTTGACACTTGTGAATAAATGAAAAATAGAAAGAAATGGGTAATATCTTGGTTCTGGAGAAGTGACCTTTCAAAGACCTCAGACTTGATAGTTGCAGCATTCAAATGTTTCTCGATGATACACTGTTCTACTGAGCAGTACCAACAGGGCAGAGGTCAGTTGATATATATTCATACAGTTCTCCTATGTTTGTATAAGAAAAGATAAGGATTCATATAGATACTGAATCTTCATGACTCAGCCCTTGTTTTTCCACTTCTCTCATTTGTGCATAATTTCAGAAAATGCATGGAAAACTACTCCCCATTGATTACAATGGGAGCTTTCTGCTGATGAGAATGGTGCCTGATATGGAAATGATGGCTAGGCACTATAGCAATTCAAGTAAGTTATAGCTAAGATAAGAAAGTCTCCTCTCTTGCTGATGTGCTCTAGAGCTGTTGGAATGCCAGGCCAGAGAGCTCAGGCCAGGATGAGACAGCCTGAGCCCTCTCTCTGTCCCTGCTATTCTTTACCATGTCATCTTGGGAAGACTTTCTAACCCCTGAATGCTTCCTTTTCCTATTTGTGAAATGGAAAGAAAAACTTTCCTTCCAGTGTGACTGAACTGGTGTTTGAAATTTCTTTAGAAATTCTTCAGGCAACAGAATTAAGTGGCACATTCAGGAATAAGGTAATTCAAGTAAAAGCTCAAGGAACTTGCTAAATGCATGTTAAATGCATTATTTCACTTTAAATGTCTTTATGAAAATTCCATGCTAAGTCATGGTACTTGATTGTTAATTTTCTGGGGAAAAAAAATGAATTGACCCTAAGTTTGGCAATGGCTGTCAGACAGTCCTCTGTGGAACTAGATCTACCCACCTGTTAAAAAAAATCTGCAACAGAAGTCAGATCTGTTGTGTCATCCCCATAAGCTTCAGCTGCACTGATGTGTTTTGAATTACTTTTTCCTCTGCAGGAACATTTTTCCTGTCTCTATGTATATTGCATCAGTGCGTAAAGGCCTACTGGGAAGTTTAATGTTTTATTTTGCCAACCTCCTGGATGTAGAAGCATCAGTAATCAAATTTTCTGACACAAAAATTGGTAGCATGGCAAGTTTCATAAAGAATCTTATCAAGCTTTAAAATGAATATAGGTTAAAAGCAGTGGGTGCTGCCCACAGAAAGATAAGATAATAAATAGTTGAAAGTGTGCTTCTAGGGTGAGCAAATAAACAGATGTACAGAGGAAGGATTTGAGAAGGATTTTGGAAACTGGATGTGAAAATGAAAACTATGAGGAATACCAAGTCATATTTCTGAAGAGAAATGTGAGTAATAGCTAGGTTTTCACTAGATTAGTATTACTGTTGAAAAATACTTTGTCCCTGTGATTATATCAAGTCTCTCTGCTTTCCTGCCTACGTACTCACATTCTAACATTATGAAATGTAAGACAAAACAGGCTTTTTATTACTCCTTTTTTTTCAGTGAAAATGGTATTAGACCTGTGAAAGGGAGTTGTAATATTTTATTATTAATTTTTGGTGTCAATAAATGAATGTTGTCTGGTTAAGAAAAATGTTGTAGAGAACATTAACATAAGAATGTTTTGAATAATTCTGGACCTTTCAAATGTATCTACAGAGCTTTGTGTTCCTACAGGGGAAAAAAAGCCCAAACTCACAAATTTATTGATTTATAAGTTTTCATTTTTTTTTTTAAGATTAGATATATATTCTTTTTCATTATGACAGTTGATGCCACATTAATTTTGTATGCTTCATACTGAATCTTGTTATGTAGAAAACACTTGGTTTTTAATTTGATGAGTTTCCTGGGAAGTTTTGTTTCCTATAGCAATTACAAGGCACTTCTATTTCTCAGTCCTACCTGTCAAGGGCCTCACCTTTGACTGGAATTTACAGGAATTATGCTCTCAATAGTTTTACAACTAGGTATTGATGCTGGAATGGTCTCTGCTACTGTGAAGGTGCCTTTGTGCAGACTACTTCTCTTGCGATTATTTAATTCGCAAAGGAGTATAGTAATGAAAATTGAGAAGTGCATGCTTTTACACAATCCATGTGTAACACCACGAATCAGGTGTGATGTGAAGCATTGACTGTCACATCAAAAGCAAAGTAGAACTTTGCACATAATCTACTTTTGTCTTACCTGCTTTACTTTGCCTTTAAGATTTCTTTTATTCTTGTCAGGATAACATGAGGTATTTTCTGCTTTCTGAATCGTTATCGCACCTGTCAGACATCCACTTCTGCATCACTAGGGCTGCCATATTTCTCTACAGGCTTTTCCAGTGAGCATGCCTTGTTTAATGCAAATATAGGGAATCTGATGCTTGAGAAGTGTTGAACCAACTGCACATGTGTTGGTATGTGCCTGTTCAGCAAATCTAACGCTACTAGAAAGTGTTAGACTCTTTCTGCATGTGCTGTGTGGTTGAGTTTGCATGTGTTATTAAAAAATATCTGGGTTTTTCTGTTGGTTGGAGCATCCCAACTGTAACTGTTGCAGAGATGCTTGAGTTGCTGTGCTTGAATAGTAAAATGTATACAATTTAAGCAGCCAGCCGTAGAGAAACAAAATTTTTCATGGTCATCAATCTGCAACAGCAATGACTTAGGGAGGGAATTTTTGGACATCTCTGTAATTGGTGCTGCTGTATAATATGCTTAAGGGAGGAACTGACTGGGCCTAAGCAACTTTTCATCCAAGAAGGAAGAGAATCCTCTGAGCGTTTATTCTATACAAATTCTGCACCACCTAGTTATTCATGTGTAATCAGGGATACGGGATGTCTGAACTCCAGACAAATATAAAATCTTCAATTTCTACCTGGCAAAAACCTGAAAAACCTGGACACACTGTGAAAAGAGTGTGTCTCATAACATAATCTATAATGATTGTTGCTGCTGCAGAGAATGCCAGGAAAGAAAGAATTCAGCCAAGTTCTCCAAGTCCATAGGGAGTTTTTGATGCTATTGGGTAGAGGGGAAAAAAAAAAAAGAAAATGAAAAAGACCTTTTGACTTTTACATTGAATTTTATCTGGAAGCTATTGAAGAAATGGCACTGCGTGTTCTCTTATTTATCCTTGAATCACTTTTGTGATCATAGCAGCACTTAAAGTAATTGGCCTACTTGAATTAAGCATGGATTTTTGTCATTTTTGGTAGTATTTTTTTATTTAGTAATGCATCACAGTATATAACACTAAATGTAATTAAAGAAAGTCAATCTCACTTCAAATTATTACTTATAAATTAATTTTAGTACTTGTATTTTTAAGGTATATGAGTAAGTGTGCTAACAGCAGAAGTAAGACTACCCTCGCTCTAATTCCCCCCATAATTCCTAGCAGGGTATTGGAGCAGTGGAAGAGATTGCTTCCCATAAAAGCTATTCACTGAACAGTTTCAGGGCAATGCATGATACGACGTACAAATTAACTTAAAGGTATGGCAAAGCCTTTACTCTAAATGAGTGCTATCACTGCATACCTGGAAGTTCAATGGTAGTAGAAGCCAGTCAGAGATCTTTGGACAAACAGCCTGGGTGATTTCAGACAACTTCTCTTACTCATAAATTCAAGACAAATTAAGGAAATAATTTAAACCCTTCAAATAGTTTGAAAAATGTTTTGCAAAGAGAAGAATGCAAGGTTTGTTTTTCTTTTAATTCAAAATTATACTGAGTGACAGCTTCAAAACAGATGGCTTGCACTCTTTATTCAAAATAATTGTCTTTAAAATCAGTTTGTATTTTAAAAGACTTAAAAAGTATGTACCTAAGGGCATGCTAATGAAAAATTAAATGAAAGGCTCTATTAGAAGCAGTTTTCCACAAGTTTTTTGGCTCAATTGTCTGGTCAAAAGTGATTATTAATCTAGTCCTGAAAGCACTCTTTGTGCATTCTTTACTGTCTCTTTTTCAACTCATTGTAACACTTTAGTGAACAGTCTCCAGGCCCAGCTTTGCAGAAACTAGTGGCTATTGGCGACTCTGTTTTTTTCCCATTTGTATTCTGAAACAGATAAATGTTTCATAATACAGCACAAACACTGTTTAAAGAAAGTGCAATGAACTTTGCAGCAGCCTGGAACTGGAGGGTGCAAATTAATTAATTCTGAACAGAGAGGTCTTTGAAAATTGTGGACGTCATCTACAGAATGTCCTCCTAAGTTCTTGAACTTTCTTTCCCTGACTGATGGTAGTTTGAATCTCTTGACTTTTCAAGCCATGGTATAAGGCTTGAACGGTTTGTTCAGGCATGTGTGAATGACAAGGAGAAATGTAAGGATGATTTGGGCAGGGAATCTGAGGAACTAATTCAAGAAGGGGGTCTCTTTAGTTCACATTTGTTAGAGTGAAAGGTATACGTCCATTTAGAAATTGCTTGATAAATGCATAGCTGGAAATTGAACAGCAGAAGGATAGAAGCCTGGAGGATGTATGTAGGGCTTCAGGCAGTAGCAGCATCATTCTGAGAAAATATATTCATATGTCTTAATATGCAATGAAATTTGGTGAATAAGTTCCCAGTCTCTATTGTCTTTCATGGAAAGAGGTAGGGGAGAGGCAGAGAATATATATATATAGGCGCAGTCATGTATTTGTGTGGCTTTCAAGGTGATAAAGGAGAGCATGTATATTTGCATATTTGCATTACATGTGTGTGTATGTTGTGTGTAAATACATGAGTTCATATATGGAATCAAGGAAACTGATTTCCTTTTCTCCCTTCCTGCCTTTGCCCAGTCTCTCCTAGTAATCTTTCTGATGCCACTCTGGGAAGGACTACTTTGGCTTCCTTCCTGGATAGAAACATTTTCTTTTTTGTTTTTGTTTTACCCAATTAAGAGTTGACATAGCTTTCCCATCACTGCTTTGTGTCTTCCTTATTGAGACAGAAATCCTCCTTCTTTTTTTCCTGAAAAGGCAAGTTAAGACTGTAAATTACTCTGTACTGTGGTGACCTTTGTGGAATATGAAATTAATATCATGCATACTGTGAATTAAAACAAACATGGTATTTCCTAGCCCTCATGGAAATGCAAGATCACATTTTATTTTGTAACATCAAGCATGAAAGCAAGATACTTTTCCTTAGATTAAAAAAAAGTTGTGATGATCAAGAAAGGTAAGCAAAGCTTGATTGATTTTCAGGTGGATGTGTATGCAAACAGAGATAAGTTATATAGTCTGTCTAGGAGGTTATTAAACCAGGAAAATGAAGAAATGTGAATTCCTGTCAATGAAATGCTCTTGGGATTTGTACTATACAAGCTTCTGTCCCAATGTTCCCTTTCTTCAGTAAGTAGTCAATGTGAAACTATGGAGACTCCCTCAACCATGTGGATCTCAAAACACTCAGAGTTGTCTGGGCTTAGAGCAGTACCGCAAGTTGTATGCTCAGTCAATTCTGGAGTGTTGCACACTACCTTTATGACTTTACATTAAACTATCCATTTAGTGAGATTCTTTATCGCAGCATATGAGCAATTTACAGTTTTAAGTATCATCCTACAAGATATGGTAGCTATGCTTGTTCCATTATATAAAAATTGCAGAAACATGGAGAGTGTCAGACCACTACTGTATTTGTGTGACTATAAGCTAGGCATCTTATCTTGGTTTCAGTAAGGTTCTGAAATGTGTTTTTGATGTCTAGCTAGCTTTCGACATCCAAACAAGGTTCCCTTCCTGACCAAAGGTGTGCAAAGGTGGCAGAATTTTGCTCTTCCTTGAAATGTGTTATGCAGGCCTTTTGTGTCTTCTGCATTTATGTTTTCACAGAATCACAGAATGTTGGGGATTGGAAGGGACCTCGAAAGATCATCTAGTCCAACCCCCCTGCCAAAGCAGGAACCTAAATGAAATTACACAGGAAGGTGTCCAGGCGGGTCTTGGATGTCTCCAGAGAAGGAGACTCCACAACCTCCCTGGGCAGCCTGTTCCAGTGCTCCGTCACCCTCACCATAAAGAAGTTTTTTCTCAAGTTTAAGCGGAACCTCCTGTGTTCCAGCTTACACCCATTGCTCTTTGTCCTACCATTGGGCATCACTGAGAAGAGCCTGGCTCCATCCTCACGACATTCACCCTTAACATATTTGTAAACATTAATTAGGTCTCCCCTCAGTCTCCTCTTCTCCAAGCTAAAGAGATCCAGCTCTCTCAGCCTTTCCTGGTAAGGGAGATGCTCCACTCCCTTTGGTGTATTTAATTTTTAGATCTCTTGCTTTGGGAGTTATTTTAAGAGTTACTTCAATCATTTTAGAAGCAAATGCATCATTAAACTGTGAAGAATTAAATAAAAAGTAGAAGGAAAAAAAGCTTCACTGTTTGGATTATTTAGAGTCAGAGCCCATTAGGAATGTAATCTGGATGTCTGAATTCCATTGGAGAGTGATTTAGTATTCATCATATTGTTAGAACATTTGTTTAAATAGAAATAATGCATTATTTTTTGTGTGCAAATTGTGTGAATAGGATTAGTTTCATTACTAGGGAACATTGAGTCCTACAGAGATCCTTTTAATACTGGATATTTTGTTTTTGTGTCTCTTGCCTTAGTAATCAAGACCCAAATAGGCTGTCTCTAACAAAAACATATGGGAGTCTCATGGAGGGCTTCAAGAAAGAGAGGAAAATTGAGTGGGGATACCACTTGCAATAATTTCATTGATGATTCCCCGCGATGGGAGAGCTCTGAATGAAAACATCACTACCATAACACTATTTGGAGGCAGTAGTTCAGTTCATCAACTTGGAACGCCTTAAAGGGTCAGGAACTATTGATGGTCCACATTTCCCAGCAGCCTCTCTCATCCATCAGTAAGAATCGAACTTTTGCCTGGATAAAATCTTCAGCTGTCACATAGCAGACTTGGAAGGGAATTTAGGATAGTAACTCAGGTCTGGTATACATTATGTTTGGCTTGAATTTAATTTCCAATGTGACTGTGATTTCCTCTGGCCTGTCTCCAGTCACCATTTGCTTATATCATCAGCAAAAAATCTTCCTGGCAAAGCACCCATTCAAAGTGAGGAAAATAGAGAAACTATGCCATGGAAGAATGGTTGTTACATTTATACTAAAAGAAATATTCAGTCCCTGAAATACAAAAAGGGTTTCTTACATAATGGACCATAACCCAGAGATCTCATTTGTCCTAATGCAACTCCTCAGTGATTTTGAAAGTAATTTTGCTTTGGCCCACTGATGTTAGTATTTGACATCGCTATTAACAGGAATTAAGATATATCTTGTCTTCCAAAAGCCATATAAAAACATTAAGAGAACTTTAAGAAAGGAATAATCCATTAACTAGAACCAACATTTCTCTGTAATCACCTTTATACTTCAAATGACAGAATCATTACAGGAAGGAACTGACTGTCTTCTGTTTATTTTTGTCAGTAGGAATGTGAATCCCCCCTGCTGTGAAAGAGTTAATTAAAGGTCAAATTCTGGCATTCTATTCATAAGTCAGCGCAGCCTGAGCACCAACACCCAACTGGATACCCTACCAGGCACTTGTAGTGTAATAGAAATCCTGTTGACTGAAGGAAAAGCAATGTGCTTTAATTTTGAGTGAAGATCTTCCCTGTTGCTCTGCATTAAGGATGCTGTGTTATGATTATCTTGTGTGGAAGTACATATGAGCTCATCGTTCTTTATTAGAAAAAAAAATTAAAATAGTTTGGACTGCAGATATTTGACTCCAAACGACACTTCTGCTGCCCAAATTGCACTCTCCCTTTAGCAAGTAATATTTGGTGAGACACTCTGTCCCTGCTGTACGAAGTAATATCTGTGGGAGACTTTGTGGTGGTTTATATCTTTATTTTCTCCCATTTTATGCAGACACATAAGTCTGGACAAGCTGTAATTAAGTGAAACAATATATTACGGTATTGAAACAGGAATAACAAGGTCAGCTTTGCAGCAGGAAGGGTGGGTTGAGGGTGGTGAGACACTGAACAGCTTGCCCAAGGAAGTTGTGGATGCCTCCTCCATGGAAGTGTTCAAGGCCAGGTTGGATGAGGCTTTGAGTAACCTGGTCTAGTGGAAGGTGTCCCTGTTGATGGCAGGGGGGTTGGAAGTAGATGATCTTCAAGGTCCCTTCCAACCTTAACCATTCTATGATTTGTCTGCTTCCCTTTATGGGTTTAGCTCATGTAGTGAAGTTGATGGAAGGGCTTAATTTTACTGACTCAGCAACCTCATTACAGTATACTTTAAAAAAATACAGCATAAAAATTAACTAAATCTTCATTTTTGCAGGGAAGGAGAGAAGGAAGTTTGTTTTGTAGACTGAGATAATTTTTTCTTGTTAAAGAGTCTGGTTTGGGTTGTTATAAAAAATAAAGATGGAAACTTTATTACCTTCTTTTTCTCTTGTTATGCAAGAACTGATATACCAGTGTAACTTTAAATGAGTGAATAGTCTTGGAATCCAGATATAAAGGAATAATCACAGGAAGAGAATTGGAGAATTTATAATCTATCTAAAATACTCAGAATGACTCCTCCATTGAAATCCTGCTGTAGAAAGCTCTGCCTGATGTGAGGAAACACCTGCATGAGGCACTTTTAAGCAACAGAGTCTGATACTGTCTATGCCAGGAGGCCCATGAAACAGTATCTGCTTCTATCCTGCAAAATGCATGCATATATAAGTGCTGTATCTCTAGACTGGATAGCGAGACTTTAAAGGCTAAATATAACCTCAAATTAAAATGCATATAACTGTCTGCAAAATGCCCTGCCTATGTGTATGCAAGGACTGAATTATTCAGTTTGCATTGAATTTTGTTTCCTGAAAAAATACAGCTTCTATGATTGCATACTTCATGTGTGAGATCATCTGTCAATCTGCTTGTTCTGAATAATTTAGATCTATTGACCAGTTTCAAACCAAACTAATATGGTAGAGGCCTCAAGCCTTTCCTATAAAGTATGAAAAATTAGGTGGTCAGTTCAAGAGAGCTCCAAATTCCTGTTGTGCAAAGGGTTGCACTGTGAACCCAATCACAAACTATTAGACAGCAAAGAATCAACCCAGCAGCAGTAGGTGCTCGGTTGGGTTTGATGTCAGGGAATCCCAAAATAAAGGGTCTTACAGAAGATTCAAAGGTGCTAAAAGCTTTAAGCAGACATTATTAAATGCAAGGGAATCCAACCATCCGACACAAAGTCACAGGACTCATGACTGCCGTTGCTCAGGAGAGGGTTTGTTTCTAAATGTTCCAAGGTTTAGTCCCATTTGTGTGTCAATTAACCTTCCGTGTTTTATCTTCCTCAGCTGATGCCAGGAAAACTCATTGTTATTTTTATACTGTATAATGCATTGGGACGGAGTAAACCATCTCTAAACTGTCTCTAAAAACCTCTACAATTGTCACTGTGCTGTTTTAGGATTTGCCAAAAAATTTTTTGAATTTAGTTAATGGTTAATGTGGTATCTACCTTTCTCTTGTTTACTTTTTAAAAAACTCTGAAGATGGCCTTTTCCTTTGCTGGAGACTTCATGCACTGTGGCCATTAATCACCTTATAGTAAAAGCAGACAATTCTGAGACCCTTCTGCTGCAGAAGGGCTGGCATTGCCACCCACGGGAAAGGAAAATCCTTATGAAACTAATAATTGTCTAGGGCAGGAAGGAGTATTTGAGAAGCTCTGACCCTTTGCAGGAGAGCAGTGCATTTTCATTCCAGGTTTTTAATATTAATGTAGGAAGAAAGATTACCCTTGTTATCTAGCAAAACAATAGTTAATTAGGTTTTTGTTTCTTAATAATGGTAAAAGCTTTAGTGTTAGAACATCAGGAGAACCATCTGGGGATTCTGAATGATTCTTTAGGAAACAAAAAGCCTAGTAGAATTTCCTCCAATTTGTGGTTACTGCTATTTTTCAAGTATCGCTCCAGCAAAATCTATAGGGACATTTTTTTTTTTTGTCATGGATAAATTAGAAAATTAGGAGATAAGAATACCTATGGCTTTTGTGTTTAAATGTGAGTGATTTTGGAGATATTGAGATTAATCTGGTTTTGAATGTTCTTATTTATGTTACCTACCTAACTGGGAAAAAAAAAAAAAAATCCCTTGACTGAAATGCTGTAATGAGGAATTGATATTGATTTGAGTATTCTCTTCAACAAAACATGTTAAGAAAAACTAGTAGTTAATTTTTTTTTTTTTTTTTTTTTTCCTTAATGATGATTTAAAGACTGGAAATTGGCAAGCAAAAAGAGACCTGTGGGGATATATGCAAATAGCTTTGTTTCCCATATATCTTGGGTGGGTAGATGGCTGCATTTTATTTAGCTAATTCTTTATTTTTTAAAGACATGTTTTGTTAGGGGAAAATACATTTTTTCTTTTTAGTTTTAAGGAAAAAAGAAAGACTGATAATGATCTGAGAGAAGGATTTTGAACACTTAGTGTTTATTGCTGTTAATTACTGTCATAATTGTATAGAAATAACAATTTGTGATGTTAATTTCTAGTTTATTTATTTGAAACATGTAAATGCATCCACAAACAGTTTTTAATTAGAAAATCTTGTGTAGCACATAGCCGTGTTTTCAGACACCAGGTTCCCTACAGCCTGTCTTATTGTGAAGTGTATCTTACAGAACTTAAACCTGTGGATATGAAATTTCATATGTTTAAAACAAAATGAAGCCAAAATAGTCCTTAAACTTAAACACAACAGAAGTGGGCAAGATGCTTTGTCTCTATGATTTTAACTTTAATTTCCAAGGAGAAGTTTTTGCGGTTGACTGAGTTTCATTGGCTTTTAATTCACCTAAATGCTTGGTCCAGTGACTATGTTGCATTTTTAATAAGTTTTTACTAAGACTTCTTTTTAGAATGTGGCAAAACTTATTTTTAATGGAATCTCCTGTGTATCAGGAGTCTGCAGATCCTCATGGAAAATGATTTATATATACTCCTACCAACCACATTTGCATGTACATGTCTTCACCAATCATGTTAATCCTGGTCCTAGTCAGTCAATCGGACTGTAACGCACCTTGTTCTTCTTGGAGTAGTTTGCACATGGCCTTCATCCGTTGGGTTTACAGGTGTGGCCCATAAACTTCCATTTATCACAGGGATTACAGCAGCCCTAAAACTAATACTAAGACCAAACGACGTTCTTATCCCTCTTTCTGTGACTTTTCCACAGCTTTTCTGTTGCTCTCAAATGCTTAGGTCTCGGGTAGGAGCAAGGGGTTGTGTGTGTTAGATTTGTTTGCCTTTTAAAAAATGATACATCCTTATTGCAAAGGAAGTTGATGGCTATAGTGATGATTGAATTCAAGTCCAGCCACTAAAGCTTCTTATTAGTATGGTAGTAACAGGAGCCAACCCAAAATCTTGTTGTTCATACATTTCAAATAAAACTCTTATGAATCCTTGCTTTTAGAGAAAAGGTGGTATGGTCCTGTTTATTATCAGTTTTGAAATGAAACTCTGACTATTACTTCATAACAAGGGTTGCATTTGTTAGCATTCTTGTTGGAGGAATTCTCTGACGCTTTTGACTCAAAGTGCTCAATAAGGCAAAGGATTATTGAACCAATGGTGTTTTTTTTTTTTCCAAAGTACAAATTTTGGTAGGGGCTCCACTGTACTCACAGGCAGTTTTGTTCTCTTATTTTAAAGGTGAGGAAGTTAGGTGAGTATTTATTACGTTTGGAGTGGTTTCTGTGTTCATTTGTGGTTCATCGGACAGCCCTGCACTTTGCAGTTAGTGTCTCTTTTTAAGGTACAGTCTTTGTCTCTCTACTTGTTTCACACAGCAATGGACAATGGGGAAATGGAGCCACCCCTATTAAAAGTAATTGGTGAGAAGACATAACTACTGTCCCACTATGTGGTGAGGCTTATATCTCGCTTTAGTTGCTGAGGCTGCATGTCAGAGCCTTCAAAATGATCTGCCTTTGTCCCTTTGTGATCATGCATTGCTTCAGAGGCTTCACTCAAATATAAAGCTTGTGGACTGTGTTATGGTTCTGTCCTCCTTCTGCTTGTGAACTTTTCGTCCTGACAGGAAAAGCGATGGAGTCATTTGGGAAATATTAGTCAGGGGGCTAATCAGGATTTGTTTGTCTTCCTTTCCCTGCAGTCTTCACAATTGGGGACATGCCTCTTTGGTAGTGGCTGCTAGTACCATGACACAGCAGCTAACAAAGCAGAGCCAGCTTTCTGAGAAAGTGCTGTTTATTCTACATGTCTGTCCTTACGACTAGCCACCTGGTGCTGATACTAATTGGTAATGTTTGAGAATCAGTAAGAGATGGGAGAAAAATAGCATAAACCCATATGCACACAACGCCCATGAACATATGTACTTTGACTGTTTCAGAGTGTATTTTTGTGTTTGTATTCCTGTCCTCATGCTACATTTAAGTGTGTGATACATATACACACTACTTATATGCACACACATATACAGAGCAATATATACACAAATGTGTATGCATCCGTGTGAATGAAGAGCAAAGGCAGTTTGTGCTTATATTGATGAATAGCAGTTACCTGGAGTCTGTAATTAGAAATTCAGCTTCAACTATAGAGGTAGCATAGAAAAAACTAGTAGGAGTTTGGGTCAGTATATTTTAGACACATTATAAAAGCGAAATCTTCTGAGAAAAAACATAAATTCATTTTTTTGCAAATCAACACCTAGCTTTCTAGGTTCCCAAATAAGTGAGCATTGTGAAGTTGGAGGGTGGGGACTAATGCATGACATCTGGGCTTTTATAGGGACATATCTTAATTGAAAGTGTGTACAATTTCTTGTGCTAGTTCCTTTGGGTGCACACAGGACAAATGTTAGCTCTATATGCCATCTTTACAGGTATATGTGGAAAAAAAAACCAACAAAAAACCCCCTGGAGATGAGTAGTGCTTGTTTTTGCTAGAGCTGTAAAGCTTTTCAAGTCATAACTTTGTTTCTGTGTAGCCCTGGTAGCTTTCTTTATCATTCTGCTTTCCAGATTAATTTTTTTGTGTTTGGTCTGTCCTGGAGAGTTATTTTGGTAAGGTCAGGCTGTGTAGGTAATGTGAGGTTGATTCACAAACATAAAGTACCTGGCAAACCTAGAGGAGTTTGTGTTTACTGTGATCTGACTACCTCCCAGGATTTTCTTCTATTCTTGCTTTTTCCCGCTCTCTCTCTCTGGTATATGAAATGGAAAAATCTATGATTTCCATCATACAATGTAGTGTATGCCAAGCACTCAGTTGTTAGGGGCTTCTCAAGACAAGACAGCCCTGATATTGTCGTCTTCATCATACAATGGACGTATGAAGTTTCTTCTCCCTGACTTCTAGTTCAGTCAGCACTCTGTTATTAACACATGATATAAAATGGATAGCACAAGGAAGTCCATGTTACCTTAGTTAGCATTCATGGTTGTATTTTGCTTAGAGCTTCTGAGAACTTAATCTGATAGATGTGGTATTTGAAATTAGCTCCATGCTTACTATAATTAAAATCAGACAAGCTGATAAATATTGGAAATGGTTGCCTGTAAATCCTGATGATAGTCAAGGTAAAATATGTTGTAACCTACATGATACTGAAGTAAAATTAACTGAAGTACTTTTCTCAAGGTCAAACTAAACCTCTTTTCAGAGATTAACTTATGTCCTATGTTAAGTTGAAAGATAAAATCTAGACGTGATGTCAAGACGTTTGAAAGTTGTAAGGTAGTAGAATATTTTAGTAGGTATTTAATCACATTTTGAAGGACTTCCACGTGAATGTCTGTATATTAGAAGAATGAGTGTTTGGGAGACAATCCAACTATGAAGAGATGTTGCCTTGCTGTGCTGGTCTTCCCTTTCAAATAGTGTTGTTTACTGTTGGGAATTAAAAAAAAAAAAAAAAAGTTGATGAGACTAAAACCTCCCAATAAAGCCTCCTCCCAATTTTCTTTCTGTGATGTGCAGTGTTTCATGTCACTATTAAGGTAGTTGAAAGGTATACAGGGTAGCAGAGACATAATAAGTAATACAGAAGAATGAAGATGGCTAAGCTAGTTCCCACCCCCAAGGCATTTTGATAATTGAGAACTTGTTTCTGCTACCCAATGTGCATTAAAAGGGCAATAATTAGAGAATCTCAGTCTTATCATGCTGTACTACTTTTGAGTTCACACTACTGGTCTCTGTTTCATTGTACTCAGACACTTACATGGCAAATATTATGACTGGAAAATAATTCTGCTTCAGATAATACTCTTTTCCTCTAATATCATTGTATACTGATGATTGAAAGTTTACTATGTTTACACGAAGAGGTTTCCTGCATAAAAGTGATTATATCTTCTTTTGAGAATGAGACTTGTTCAGATAACAAATGTTTAATTAATCTTCCTATTTTCTTCTCATGATTGAAGATTTTTTTAATGGAAGGCATCTATTAGTGAAAGGAGTAAAGGACAGCAGAAGAACAGGGTTTTTATTTTTTTGGGGTTTTGTTATTAAGAGTGTATCAGGGTAGGAATCATTTCATAATGCTCTGAAGGATAATTTGTTTATTAGAGTCTTTTGAACAACATTATGCCCAGACAGCGGCGGATGCTTCTGTCCCTGGGGAGTGAAAGGACTGTGACACCATGCACAGAGCTCTGCTTTGTATTGCAGTGCTGGAGAAAGGGTTTGGCATCAAGAGGGATTTGGTTTTGTGCAGGATCAGAAGGCTCCAGAAGGAGTGCTGGCAAACCCAAAAGGTTGAGACCAGATAATGGAAAAATGACTCTAGATGACAGTAAAAAAGGCATCTTTCCCACAGCTCTGCTCTCCTCTGCCACAGATCATTACGAATTACATGAACTCAATGCAAATTGACTACGCAAACACATACAGTGTTTTTCCAGTTTCACAGTGATAGCTATGAAGAAGGCCTGGGTTTTGGCATTTGCATGGGACAGTTCTTTGCATCCCCTAATGGTTTCTTGTAAGTGAGGGCTGATGAGAAAACAGCTACAGTGTATTTCAGAATAATTGAGTTCTTGGTCATTTGTAGACTGCAAAATGTGCAAAAAACTGTTAATATTAGTCTTCCATGAAAGTGATAATCAGTTGTTGCTAGTTAATTCCTGTCCACTAGAAATACAGAGACACTAGGATCTTCAGATGTTAGCAAGGAGCTGAAATTCCAGAAATACTGTTTTTGTTGTGTCAAGAAAGGACAGACTTGCTGCCAATAGACATTTGGGTCAGTTGGGCCTGTTCGCTCCATGGAAAAAAAGAATACAATACCTTGATCATGATTTCAAACTATAAAACATCTTTTATTGTATTTAATTTTGATTTTCTATTTTATTTTACAGCAGTAGTGACTGGTGATGTTTTAAAAGCAGGCATCTCACTTTTATCTCCAGAGATTTTCTGTATTTTTAAATATATTAAATAAATTGAAAAGTAACTAAAAAATTTTAATTTTCATCTCTGGAATTATTTTCCCTAGTTTTCCCTTTGTTGACCAACAGGTACTTTGCATTTCATGACTGCACAGCTTCAGTCAGCATATTGATCTTTATATTAAATAGGCACTTAGTGCAAACTTTGACAAAATTTATTATCTTTTTCCCTGCTTGTTTTCTTTTAACCCTTGTATTTATTGAAGAGCCTTTTCATTACATCAAACCCTACAGCCTTATTATATTTTGCAAGTTCTATGATACTAACAAAAAAATGGAACTAATCTCCAGCCTTAGAAACACAACACTGTTAATTTAAGCTTTTCATGGGACTTAGTTCAGCTAGACTACTAGATCAAGAGCTCATTACTAGCTTACTCTATTTTTTTTAATGTGTAAATTTATCCTCAAATTGTTATAAATAAATTTAACAAGTATTCATGAAAGATGATAAACCTAAACACTTTCCCCTTTCTAATGATTTGTCAATATATTTCTGTCCAATTTGCAATATTTACTAATTAAAAAAAAAAAAAGAAAATTTTATTTTTATGGTTTCAAATTTTAGTCTCCAGTTTGGACATTCCAATTTAAGTTGTCTGAATCAGTAATTAACATTGACTAAAATTAGCAAAAAGTATTGACTGCAAAGGTTTTAGCCTTTGTGTTTTCCAAATTAATGAAGGATTTTAAAATTGCTTTTGTTTGAAAATTCTCCCAGCTTTTCCTTACCTTTGTAGAACCAATTCTTTAATTTTTCAGTTTTTTGACTAGTTGTAAATCCTGTTGAAGTTAGGTAGCTACACAGACATCCTTTAAAAGCAAATTTGAGGAATGTTTTATTATTTATGTATATACGCATATGTGCATAAATGTCTTTATAAATAACTTGATTTGACATGTATGATAAACTCATTCTCATATTTTATCAGAAATCGTAGGTCTTCATACATTATGAGGAAAAGCTTGGATGGGCCCTGCTTTTTTCATAGTGGTTACATTTATTTTTTTGGTCTGTGGAAACCAATAATTACAGTGATAAAAGCAGCTTCTAAAGTATTCTGATGTGTTGTGAGAGATTTATTTATCCATAACCTGAACAGAGAATCCAAAGTTTTGGACTGAGTCTTTCGGCCTGTGTACTCACGCCTATAATAGAGCACATTAGCGAGGCTAGCAGTCATCTTCCCATCCGTCTTTATTGTGAACCTGTTGTTGATGAGATCATTCAGCTAGTAATTCCTTGACAGTTCTTAAATTATGGTGTAAAGAGACATGACTTATTGCCAGAGAGGGAATGAAAGATCACCTAATATTTTCTTTCTCTAGAGGGTCACTTCTAGAGGGTCAGTATGTTACTGCATTTGCTTTTGAAACTGATGAGTGTTTCAGTGTATCATCTGCCACATCATTTCAGAGCAGATTTGCAGGGTTGTTTTTCACCATGTCAGGTTGCACCAAGTTCTGCTTCAAGTTGACAGCATGTAGTGTTATGGGACTTAATATGATTTGACATAACAGAAATTCAAATTCAGTTAGAGATAGCCTACTGTAGGCTTCATGGAGTGATTCAACAAGCCAGTGAGCTCTTGGTTTTGTAGATTGTTTTGCTCACAAAGTAAACTCTGCAAGTTGGACTGGGAGACACTCTTGTTTCTCATTGCATCTTCTATAATAATGTACCAAGATATGAAAATCTAATTAATTTAGTGGCAGATTCATGTTGAATTTAAAAATTGTTGGAAACAGTCTCTACTTGCCTCTGTAAAAGTAATCAAGTACAATCAGCAAAGACCAAGTATTGGTATATTAAACTTCAGTAATGCCTAATCCTTTTAATATGTTCACCCCAGTATTAAAAAAAGGAAAAAAATAAACCCCAAACATAGTCAGCATAGAGAAAGCATACAGTAAGTATGGCAGGGTGTTGAAAAGAATGAACCAAAGAGCTGCCTGTGGATGTTGCTTGTGCTATGACGTAGAAGTATTATTGCCATATCAATAGGGCTTCATTCTTTAAAGTCCATAGTTCCTTAAACCTGTTTGGAATTCTGTGCTAAATTGTTAGTTAGCAGATGGAAGCATTTGATGAAAAAAGAAAATGAATAACATTAATGCAAGAACTTAGTCTTTAGAATGTAACATTATGAGAATCCATCCATGTCCATGGTCTATTTCTTGGCTTTGCCACCTGTTGTGTGTCATGTTCTACAAATCACATATTTTAACTGTGTGCTTTTGAGCATTTGCATTAGCTATCAAAGGTAGTCCACCAGTACTGTGAAAGCTAAATCAAATCAGAGTTGAGATTTCTAGTAATAGTGCAGTACGAATACTTTTAATAATTCTGTGGAGCCTCTGTATGTGTTGTGATTTCTGCACCTAGGCAGTGAGGTGCTTTATGAGCCATACTGTCTGAAAAAAGCCACAGGAAATCCCAAGCTTTCACTCCATTTGTATCTATCATTTTTCAAATGAAGACTCTAGACCTGAGTACTGAGATGACATGCTGAAGTGATATTGTTTTTGGGATTGTGTGACACTAAGCATACTTTAATTTTGATGTCTACAAATTGGTAGAGAAGACAAGCAGGAAAACTTATAATTGTGAAATGAATGGCAGTCACTTTTTCTGAAGAATATTTTGACTGACTTCCCTCTACGAAAGGTGTGGGTTTCTTACATACAGTCTGAGGGAACATGAAATCACTGAAACAACTTGGCCTTTCAGAGAAGAGTCCAAAGTGAGGGGCAGAAAGGGGGGAAGCTCCTCTAGTTATTGTAAAGGTATAATGAAAGAAAATAAAAAAATAAGCTTGCCTCTTTTAACCACTCAATTTCTAGGGTGCAGGAGAAGATGGAATAAACTTGGGGTTTTGTACAAAGATTTTGGGGAGCCCATAGTAAAAAAGTATTTCATTGGAAAATGTGTTTTAACATGATGATTACTAGTCAATTGCCAAGACTGATTCTGCTGTAAAGGAGCAGTCTAAAGACTCAAGGGAGAATATATGAATCAGAAGGGAAAAGTTGTCAGCCACTTGTGCAATCACCAGAAATAAAGAAATTTTCATGCAATGACAGGTACAATTGTGGAGTAAGGAACTGTCAGTCTGAAATGCATCAGGAAAACATGCTATGAGAAGCTACTCCTGACAAATCAGTTTCTCTCTCCATCTTAATAAAGCCACAGGTCAGCTGAAGACCCCCTCAGAAATGAAACCGAGCATTAAAATTGGTTGATGGTTGAATGATTTTAATTTTAATTTTTTCTATTTCTTTAAGATTCACTGGAAGAACTAGTTTGAATTGGTAAGCTGGTTGTAATACAGTTTTTTGAATGGCTGTGGAAGGCTCTGTGTTTCTAGAAATACAATTTGGAGTAGGATTTGGTTTTACCACAGCTTTTGAAGCCATGTCTAATTTTTTATGTGATTAGTTCAGGTACCAAGAACAACAAAAATCTTACCGGATAAGTGCCCTGTTTAAGTTCAGTTTTCTCATGCTGGTCTATCTCAGTCACAGCATTATCAGTATTTGAGTTTGTTACTTGAAAGCTGGTTTACACAAGTCTATGAACTGCAGCCCCATCTTTAACTGCAGTGCAGACAAACTAAGATATAACTGCTACAGATCCAGCTTCCTGTTGTCATTTGCTGTCACACAGAATTCCTGCAAGGGGAAAGTAGATTTGCTAAATTTGCTCTAGCCAGTTTCAAGCTGCCAGACTTGCTTTCTGCCAATTTAGATAATCTCAACAGTTTTAATTGTGTGAGGAAGAAACTTCCCAAAACTGTTTTCACTGACTAACTTTAGGAGTTCCAAACAGTACCCAGAAAATGGTTGAATTTAAGAGAGATAAGCAGGTCCTGTGTGTGGTTGAATATTTATTTGTTTATAAAAGCAAGGTTCAAGGCACAAATGTTTCTCTTGTGCTAGAAGGTATTTCCCAGAATAAAACTTTAAATCTCAAAGCTCCAAAGTAGATGTAAGGTGGTTTCTAACAGAGAAACTTGGGAAGGGAGAGTTAATGATTTTCTTCTCAATGTGTGCTATGATTTTCTCCTCAATGAATGAACTTCAGCTCTCTATGATTTATAAATTAAAGAATCAGGAAGGTTTCAGTGGGGAACACTATTCCTGAAGTTAATGTGCGAGATGTTTTTCTTAATACTCGATAGAGGAGTTTTGTTCCAGTTAGCATCTTTAGTAGAGTAAAAGAAACCATTTATTTCAATTCTTAGAAAACTCAGTTCATAACTAGAATTTCAAGTCAAGTTTTAGTGTGAGATTGTGGAAGTCTTTCCTGTTTATGTGTTTGTGTGGGCTCTAGGGACAGATACATTATCCCTCAGGCCTGAATTGTAGACGATGAGAGCCCCTTGCTGCCCTGTTAGGCATTATTGGGTTTTTAGCCAAAGCTGGAGGAGCTTGTTAGTTGTTCAAGCCTTGGGTTTAATCCCACAGTATTTGAAGGAAGCATCTGTTTACTGAAGTAATTTCAAAAAATTATAGAAAAAAAGACTCAATATATACATGATCATGTATATACAATTAAAAAAAAAAAAGAAAAAAAGAATGGCTTGAGGTTGAGTGGTAGTTTTGACTAGCTATCAGCTAAAATGAGTAATAAAACTAATTTAATCTTGCTTTCACAGATGTTCGATTAAGTGAATTCCAAACAGCAGCAGAAGTACCAGGACAGAAAGGAACTATTTTCCCTTATTCAGGGCACACATTGCTCATTTTTTAAACTTTTTTCTTAAACTTGGCAGGTTGAGGAGAACAACTTACATTGCAGTGACCTTCAGACATTATCAAAACAGTCAAGAACTTACAATTGCTGTGTCACTAGAATCATTAAGGAAGAAACACCATCTGCTTTCTGTGACTACGAAGGTTAGATATACTTTACTATAGTAAGAGGTCCAGACTTGGAACCCATATTTTTGAATGTGTGGAGTTGTATGTATTAATAGTAACTTTAAAATACTTTAAAAGACAAAGAAGTGAAGGGAGACAAAAAATCAAATATTAAGGGAAAGGTGTTTTTGGTTCAAGGATGCACCACCAGTGCGAATATTAATGCTCAGGAAAGAACATTGGCACATATTTTCTTATTGTTTTAAGCTTCTCTCTCTCTGTTGACCTGGAGGGAGAGAAATGTGTTGTCTTTCCCTTTGGTCTCTGTACGAATCTGTGAGTAGGAGAAAGATTACAATATGCCTTACTCCTCAGCCTAAGTTTGAGATGTCTCTGTGGTTTGGTTCTTTGTTTCAACTTGCTCATCAGTTCAGCTTCCAGCCAACGTTGTCTGAGTTCTCCTTCATGCTGAATGTATTGAATGTGCAGAAGCTCATGTTGGCCTTTTTGAATGCAGAAGAACACAGGATTACTTCTTATAGAAGTACTAATTTTAGAAATCAAAAAAAGATGATCCTGGACCATGTTTTGTCACAGTGGTTTGAAGAATGTAGAAAGTATGAATCAGCCTGGGGTTTTTTGCTTGTACAAGGCAGGAATGAGAGCCCATTTTAATATAACAGATGACTGATGAAGACTTGCAAGTGTTGAAGTCCTGTAACATTTTCTGGTTTTACTTTTCAGAAAAACTGTGAATAAAACATGGGTTTAGCCATGTTCTCTCTAGCAAACCTGGGCATGCCACTATCCCTATGTACCTTCAGATGTGAAGAACTCAAATCCTGACTTTCTACATCATCTGGGTTCAGTTTTTTCCTTTTAACTCTCACATTAATAAGATTGTTCACCCCATTTATTGCATGCTTCTATCCACAGACACTCAGATCTGTATTTGCAGCTTGTAAGGTTAAGTGCTAGATTTTACAATTGATAGAACTTGGACAGAAAGCTATTGAGCAGCTCTGGAAGCTCTGGGAAGGGCTTGTTGTAGTCCATTAGAGAACTTCCCATTGTGAATAGCTTTTTCATGAAAAGATTAATTACCAGAAAGTAATTTTCTGCCTTATAACTATTACCTCCCTCTTCCTAGTGACAGTACGGACAATTTCAAAGTTACATTTTTTTGTAGCACACATCATAGAAAGATAGAGACTGAAATGAGCTTCAAAGTGAGACAAACACAACTTGGAGCACATTCTAATACCCATAAAAGTTCTTGGTATTTAAAGGAATCCTTCCAGCCAAAGATCTTGCAACTGTTCATACACATGGATTAATATGTCTGACTTTCACTCCTGAAAGAGTGAGCCTTGTCCAAACAGCAAAACAATAAGTGGAACTTGGGATATTTTATTTCTCCTCCTTTTTTCCTTGTAGTTCCTCCTCTTTGTTTTCCGAAGTCTAATTAGGTGTAGCTTGTGCTAACTGCCTATTTTGGTTCATATGCCATATGATACCTATATATATATCAAAACTGCTATTTTATTTGACTCTGTTTATACAATGGGAGTAACTTTCTATATTCAGTTAGTCAGAGTTGCTTCTCAGGTGAAGGTGGCAATGTAAATTTTGTGAGGATGGAAACACTTATTACTGATCTGTGTTAATTTTTCCTTAAATTATAAGGTCAGTTTCCTGAGCTTGACAGCCATGGTGATCTTATTTTCTTTCAGATCTTTTTCTCCATTCATAAATTATTTCTTTTTCTAGCTACAGAGCATTTTTCTTAAAAAAACCCCAAGCAAATAAGCAAAAAAACCCCCCTAAGATCAATCCTTTCTGACAATCTCTATCATTTTCTCTATAGAAGACTAGTCTTATTCTTATTCTTTTTCTTCTATCCTTTAAAAATATAGGATGTACTACTAAAGTTGCTAAAGATGTTGCTGTTTATTCAAGACTTTGTTTCAACTATTAGTTGCTTTGGTGGGTTTTTTTGTTTTGTTTTAATTTGTTTTTTGTTTGCATGGTGGAGATATATAAACTTCTGATAGTGACTTCTTTCTCTCTTATCTCTTTCCCCATCTGTTCTTCCTTTCTGTGCTTGTTTACATAATTTAAAATATGGTTGGTTCTTTTATTTGTAGAGAGATGCCTTAGGTAATGGATTTGAGAATCCACCTTTGAAAGAAAGACTCACAAGAGACCGTGCAGGTAGAAGAACAATTCTTACTTAGATTGTTGTAAAAAGAAATGTGTCTTTCATGGATAGACTCACATACTTCACTTTACGTTACTGTCTTTCCCTGCCCACAAGGAGACAAACACAATGTTTTGATCCAAGTGCACTGAAAGGAAGGGAAAGAATCTGTGAAGCAGAGCAGAATGTTTAGAGCAGCCGTCTCAATTCATACCAAAGATGGTGGGGAATTTTTTTAGTGGCTTCCTTCATAATATCCTGCAAATAGATGGAAAGATTCATCTGCTGTACCTTTCTAAGTAAAACAAGATTTACACAGTTTTGTTTCTCAGGACTACCACAGCAGGTGTTCCAATCTTTTGCAGTATTCTGTTGCTTTTAATTCTAGTTAAGAATCCAGTCTTGGTACTGTAATGGGGTTCTGCATCCTGACCTCCCACTACAGGGGATACTTTATGGGAAGGAAAGGTTCTAGAGTTATGGGCAATGAAAACCTCCATTGATTTGGTGTATAAAGAATCCCATACAAAAAGTAAGGAGGGATTTTTCTGGACAGTCATGACAGGTGCCTGCACTATGGTTAGTTTTCTTTAGTTTTCTTCCACAAATTATTATTAATCAATTCCAAGCACAGCTCCAGCAAAGAATAAGGTCTGTTCTTACCTGGTGAGAACATATACAGCTAGCTAACAAGCTGATTCTACTTTGCCACTGCCAAAAAGCAAAACTTCTACTGACCTAAATGAAAAAAAACCCAACCAAAAACCAAACCCCAAAACAACCAGGAAAACAACAAACCCTTATAGTAATATCTCATAATGCTTCTTTCTTCCTTTGTCTGCTAAGGCCCCATGACAGAGCTTCACTGTTTACTTCTGAAGAAAATGACTTAATCTCACTTCTTACTATCACTTTTCTTTAGAAACCAAAGGGAGTTGGGCAGGGAATAGCTTATTTGCTGATGACAACCTGAACTCATGTTCTGCCATAAATGTGCTTAACTGTTGCAATACTGATAAACTCAAAGTCTTGATCTCTTTACCTTTCACGAGCTTTTGTCACAAAGGGTTCGATAAGGTTTCCCACTATGTAGAATAAGATCAAGTTATTTAACTATTATTATTATTTTTTTAATTTTTAATTTTAGCTTGGCTAGTTAGCTCTCTGCTAGTTTTTAGCCCGTGTACAAAGACAGTGTCTTCCATTACGTGACAAAGAGATGAAGCAGTGGTACATATTTTTAAGGTTTATCACATTGAGATATCCTTAATCTAGATTTAAAAATTATTAGTTTAATAACTCATAGTCTTCAAGTGAGAACAGAGCTACTGTCTCAAAATCCCATAAAGTACTCCAAAAAGAAAATCTGTAGCCCCATAAAATTTGGAAACAAATATTTTTAAAGAAGTTTTCCTTTGCTATTGTTTAAATATAAAGACCAAGCTGAAGGAATAATATTGGAAGACAAATGAAGCAGCACAGCAGAGATGGTGTGCAAAGAAAGAAAGGTCTTGTCAATAAAGGACTGTACAGTGAATAAGTCTTTGCTTTCTTTTTGGTGCATGGCTCAGGAAGTCTGAAAGGAACATGATAAAGAAGTTTGAAAATATGTGCTAAGATTAGCTTTCATGGGAATGAGATTAACCTTTAAGAATTCCTTATATCTAAGTTCTTAAAAAAATGCTTTATTATTATCTAAAATTAAAATAGTAATTAAGACTTACCAGAATATGACCTATTTATTTCGTCAGTGTTTGTGGTGTTTAGCTTGGAAATGAACTTTGAATTTAGTATGCTATTTCAGCAGTTAAAGAATTCTACTTACATTAAACAACATGGATGATAAATGTTTCTTGTCCTTGAGTTTAAGGTGATGGAAAAGAACAAATGATTATCTTACCTTATTAGCACCTCTCCTATGAGGACAGGCTGAGAGTCGGGACTGTTCAACCTGGAGAAAAGAAGGCTTTGGGGAAACCTTATAGCTGCCTTCCAGTTCCTGAAGGGGCCCCTAAGAAAGCTGGGGAGGGACTTCTTACAAGGGCAAGTAGTAATAGAACAACGGGTAGTGGTTTCAAACTGGAAGGGGATAGGTTTAGATTAGACATTAGGAGGAAATTGTTTAACTTGAGGGTGGTGAGACACTGAACAGCTTGCCCAGAGAAGCTGTGGATGCCTCCTCCCTGGAAGTGTTCAAGGCCAGGCTGGATGAGGCTTTGAGCAACCTGATCTAGTGGAAGGTGTCCCTGCTGATGGCAGGGGGGTTCGAACTAGATGATCTTTAAGGTCCCTTCCAACCCAAACCATTCTATGATTAACTCTATGATTTTTTTTTTTTAAATAGGATCTACCCAAGTATCTTAGTATATAAAACTGCTATCGTGTGAGTTTACTCTTTGTACTTTTTACAATTGTTTAATTAGCTGTATTTTGAATTTTTACAAATTTATGAGGTGGGGTTGATGGAGGAGAGAATCTCTCTGGCTGCATATAAAGACAGTTTATGGAAATATTTTTACTATATATATTTTTTTTAAAGCCAAGTATTTCTCTAACTACTCTCCCAAAATGATGGGATGGAAGTTAGGGTGCAAAATTAACAGAAAACACCAAGTCAAGTAACCAAAGCAGGAAGTGATATCAAGGGTAGTCAGTGTCTGGCTTAAAAAAATTATTTGACAGCCACAGCTTCAGAGCCAAAAGACAGTAGTTTACATTTTGTCTTGCAAGATATATTGCTACAAATAGAAAAGTAGGCTTGAGTGTCGTTGGCATAACAGTGATACAATTACGGTGATAAATTACAGACATACAAAATCACTGAGAAGTGACAAGGAGTTTGTTATCTATTTTTCATGCCTTTATTTTTTTTTTCAGCCACAGCAATTCCTAACATTAGATTACAATATAATATAATTTAGAGGATATTACACATTTTTGCAAAACATGTTAACAGTATATTCAGTGTTTATGGAAGGTAGGAACTAGTGCTTGAACCTGAAGTCTTTTTTTCGTCTATGCTAGCACCAACCTGTCTCATATTTTACCCCTAGGATACTTTGAAAATCAACAGGCAGAGTACTTTTGCTACATAGAAACGTAGGGCAGATGAAACCCACCTTGTTCCTGTCCACTTCTGATATAAATTAGAATTTACATGAATTTCTTTGGAGATTACTACAGTCTTGAGCTACTAGAGCAGCCTCATCTGGAGCCTTCCTTTCAAGCAGAGATTGGATCTGCCCCCAAGTCACTGAACTTTCTGTGGCCACAGGGTCTTTTGGTCTATAGATGTTGAAGAAACTGTAAATCAGCTGTTGTAATCTGATGTTTTGATTATTTAACTATAGGTGGGTGATACCATGGGACAGGAAACATAAATACACGTACTGACAAACCTTCATTTGCTGCTTGTAACTCCAGGAATTAACACAAGTTGATGCTAGCCGTTCATTTATCTCTCTCAGCTTAGCAGTCATGAAGACTTCCTCCTTCACCCTTTTCAATACCTTCCTCCTCTGTCATGACTTCTGGTTAGAAAAGGTACTTTAACACAAATCTTGAAGGGAGATATGTACAAGAGGATATAACATCCTTTCGTGGATGGATTTGCAGAACTGGGTCTGAAAATATTTGTAGAGCTTTTTCCCCTCTCCTCTACCACTGTGATTAACCACAATTTAAGAAAAATCTTGCAGGTCACACTTCTCTCTCTGATTAGGAAAGAAGCTAGAATTTGTATTTTGTAGGCCTGCATTGATAAAGACATCAGGTGAAAAATATTTGGCTGGGCAGGAAGTATAAGTAATTTAATAAAGCAATGGCTTGGGCTTTTATTCTTGGGTCTTCTGTTAGTCTGTTGCTGACCTTTCTCTGTCTTCTTGCGCTTTAGCTTTTCTTGCTTTAGCTTTCCTGCCTGAAGATTGGGATGCTATTTTTCTGTGAAGTATTCTGCGGTCTGTTGAGGAAGAGCTTGGTGTCAATGCTTGGGAAAGAAAAATGTTTACTAATAAGTTACTTTACATTTCATGTTTGATATCTCTTTTTTCGTGTTAATTTAAAAATAAAATGAAGATAGAACTGAAAGAAGATCAAGCATTTCAGCACCCAGCTCCTGCCTTTTTTGGCTTTCTTCCTCATCTGAAAGGATTTCAGTATGGGTGTTTTGCTTTAGTGTGGAAAAAATAGCTTGTTGGTTTGTTTGAATGTGTATGGTTTAGATACTTGGGCTTTAGTGACAGTAGTAGCTTGAAATCCAAATCATTTTTCAGGGAGAAAATTAGAAAATCCAAAGTCCAGCTAGAAATTAATCTGGCTT
>NW_010337666.1:0-521 GCF_000700745.2 Antrostomus carolinensis | reverse complement strand
ACCTCCCCAGAATGCACCATAACTACCAAATAGCTTCCATGGTCCAACTATAGAATATGCACCGGAATTGTACCATGCTGTCAGACTGGTACACTGGTACCCAGCAGAAGACCCGCCTGAGCCAGAGAACTTCAGAAATTCCTTTAAGTTCTTCAGTTCAGATGTTGTTTCTGGTGATTTTAGAGAAGTGAGCAAGCAACCCCACTTTCTACACAATATCTGTGAATGTCTATAAGATTGTTGCATGACAATTAATTTAAAAAGTGTAGGACAAGACTAGATTGGAAAAGTTGGCAAGGCACTACTGGGTTCACTTTCTCCTTTGTATACCACAAAGGAGAGAATAACATGATTCTTACAAAGCAGGCAACAGAATAAACACAAAAAAGTGGATATTCATTTGACTGAATTTAGCCTTCCAAAAGTTAGCTATCCCCTTGAAGATAATAAAATACACCTCATATATTTATTGTAAGGAAACAAGAAAGGGAGCCCATGCTAGGAAACATGTAGAAGATGGG
>NW_010337665.1:21631-26699 GCF_000700745.2 Antrostomus carolinensis | reverse complement strand
ATATATTTATATATTTAAATAAAAATACTGGAAGCCTTGAACTTTGTGTCTGTCCAACTGAAAAAAACCCTAACCATAGGGTGATTTTTGGAGGAAAAAGAACATTATCTTTGTGCTCGGTCTGGCTTTGCCTCCTTTTACCACAGAACAGGCTCCATTTTGGTTCCTCCACCCTTTGACTATCACTGTCTTGTCACACTGTGCTGTCTGGGAAAAGACTGTGTTTTCCTTCCTTTGTTATTTTCCACTTCTCCTTATCACAAATGTGGAACTTTATCACAGCTCTAAGCGCTTAGGAAGTTCATGTGAAGTGTCACTGTGAGTGACTGTGGTATGAATTTGTAAGGTATTAGGATGGTATTCATGCTTAGCATCTAGCTCAATACAGCTAATCATATCTCTGAATTCAAGCATAAATATGTTGTCTGTATTTATCCTTTACTTAAACGTATTGCTTAATTGAACTGTACTTCAGAATAAGATGACAATTTGAATTGTTAGAAGAGGATTTGCTCTTACCTTGGTGTTATAAGTTAAGAATAGCTAAGATGTTTTGCTTAATACAAGGATTTAAAACATACAGCACTACGAAGAACTTCTACTATTTTAATGTTGATGAAAAAATAAAATATAATTACTAAGGCATAGCTAATACTTGATGCAGCATATCTGTGTTTGCATCACTGAATCCCATCATTGTCTTAACATTGCATTACCCTCGAAATTTCCAACATTCAGGTGATAATAAGGAGGACCAGAGAGTGGCACAACCTGATGATGTTTCCACAATTTCATAGGACAGGAAGTCTGGGAAAATATAGATACATGTTCTGTAAACTATTCCTGCAATATCACGTAAACAGAAACGTGTAAAGATGTTAAAAACCCTCTTATTTTACAGTAAAAGAGACTGAACATGAATAAGATGTAGTATTTGTAACTCTGACATGTGTGAATAGGCAGTAGGAAATAAGGACTCGGACAGGGAATTCTTACTGTTGGAAAAGCCTAAGAATAAAAGCGGGCTAAAAGAAGTAAGTTTTATTTCCAACTCAAGTACAAAGAAAGGAAAAAATCCTAGTTGAAGTGAGACTTGGCAGAGTTCTGATTAAAGAAGAATAGGAGGATATTTGCTATAATCTATATGTCAGTTACAACAACAAAGGAAACATGCTGAGAAGCTAATAAAGAATAAAAGAGAAGCTTTTGCTAAAGGCTCTGCTTTGAATAACTAGAAGCAAAATAAAAGTGTAAGAGGAGGGCCTTAGAGTCAAATTTATGAGATTATGGTATTGGAATGTCCAACAAAATCAGCAGAAAATAATAACAATCAAACGTTCTCTGGGAAGGAGCCAAACTGAGATTAGTCTCTGATACTAGATTACATTCTACACTGCCTTTGACTTTATAGCTGCACAAAGGGGGTACAAAGAGCTAACAGCAGAAGTTAGCAGAGAATTCTGATCTACTGGCATTGCTACTTGTTTTGCACACAAGAAATTACTCAGGGTTTCAGGCAAAGAGCTCTGAAGCTCTACTAGGTGTACTTCACACTTAGCACAATTAACCCTCCTTTCTCACCTTTACATGATTGTCTGAACTATTTTCTATCTTTGGATACCCAAAATGATCTCTTCAGTTTTAGGGTGGATGCTCCCATGATCTTAAAGTTTTTTCCTCAATATCACATGTTACATTCCCTTCTGGTTAAATAAATAAAAGTGAGTGGTCAGATGTATTTTGAAAACTGCTTTATAATGCTTTACACTGACAACCTCAGAAGTACAATTAGCCTCATATACCCATTGCTTTGTCACTTGTTTTTAAACTAAAAATATGAAGGACACCTCTGGAGAAAATATTTCCTTTTCCAATTTAGAGATGAGGAAAGAGAGCATAGGAGACATGATATGACTCAGCTGCAGTAGCACAGAATTCCATAACACAACCTAGAGTTAAGTCCAGATTTTTTGAAAACTAGATGAGCATACAGTAATTCACAGCTCCTATGATTCCCATAGGACTACTAGACATATGAATTGTGGAACTGGGAACAATACTGAAAAACAGGCACATTATAGATTAATTAGAGTTAAGAAAAACACCTGCTGTAAAGGCTCAGTGAATTCTGCAGCTAGAGAGCAAAAGGAAGAACATGAATCATCCTGTAACTGGTTATGTTCAAAGGAACTTAAAATTCATAAAGTTATTTGTTTCCCAAATTACTATTCTATTTGCATCTCATTTTTTCTCTAAAAGTGTGTCAAATTCTGAAGTCAACATTCAGCAAGAATAGTCTGCAAAACTGATTACCAAAGAATTACAGAACAGTCGGGACTCATCAATTTCTTTATTAATTGTACATATTGATATTTGCTGTGATATCTGGTGGGAAGCAAGTGGTGTCATTAATGTTATATGATAATGTAGATATTGGATGAGTTAACAGACTGGAATAGAGGGGGAACTAAAGATGTAATAGTCCACAAAAAAGCCTTGATATTTTGGAAGAATTCTGAGAAAACTTCATTTATTTCCCTGAAATTTGGAATATCTTCTACAGGGAAATGTTACAGAGTTCCCATGGTTTAGGTGACTAGAAAGATTGATTAAATATATAGAGAGAATCAGTAGACTATGTAGAGAAGTTGAACAGTTTGACTTAGCATGTCTGAATCTCAGATTACCCAAATTTTATGAGGAGACATGCAGATTTCAGATTTGTCTAAATAAAAAAAATTCTGGCGACTTTACACAGGAGTATGTGTACAGAAATGCATAAAATTTTAAATATTTTGCTAACAAAAGGAGACATTTCATTTATGGCCCTTCCTTAAAGAGTAATATCTAGAAGGCTATAAGATAAATACGATTTCAGTGATGCTTAAGTTATATTGAAGAGTACAACCATAAGAGATTAGCACTTCTGAAAAGCAGTTAAGACTATTGTGATTGTACTGGCTGTTTCTATACTAGTAAAATAAACATGCCTAGAAATACTCCTTGGCACTGAGGACTGCTGGCACAGAATGGCCTATGCCTGAACAAGCAAACTCTCTCAACCTTGAAAAGAAGGAGGCTGTACATAAACTACCAAATGCGAATAATCCCTGAAACAGTGCAACTCTTGCACCATGCCTGGAAACTGCTCTGGACAGGGCTCCTGGGCATGGACTGAAATCATGTCAGGGAACATCATAGTTATTTAATGGCAGAGACAATAATTTTCCAATGCCCAGGAAGCTTCTCCAGGCTCTGTTTAATTTGCAAGTAATTCTATGTCAAAAAAATATGTGGTATGGGAAGACGAACTACAGCTGTACAAGTGACTGTTTTGTACAACTGCAGAACTGACCGTTAAAGAAATCTGACTGGGATTGCCATTCTGCATTATATTTCAGTGAAACAGAAAAAGTAAAGAAAAAGAAAATTTGATACAGCGCAAAATATTTCCATCAAAGAAAATCTTGACTGATTCAATTACAAAATACTTGATTTATTTAATTCTTTCTTTCTTTACTTCTTACTTACTTCTTTACTTCTTACGTGTAATCAGAACAGAGTAAATGAAAAGTAAGAGTCACAACATTGGTGAAAGACAGATTTCGACATATAATGCAGTGAGTTGGATGCTTATATGAAGGGAAGAAAACTAATGCTTCCACAAAAGTATATTAATACTCATCCTATAAAGTATCCTACAGTCAGATGTGATGACCTGGGATGCTTGTCTCCACAGATGTGTCCTGAATTTCTGTCCTGAACTTGGAGTTCTTCTGAAATGCTCCATTCTCAATTTCTGTTCTTTCACTTTTTATAAACACTTGTAATAAGGAAAGAAAGAGGTACCCAAGAAAATTATTATCTAGCCCAACAATTTTGGATACAGTGGGGAAGTGGTATCTGGGTTCTGTAATATAGTCTCATGAACATTCAAATATTTGATAAAAGAGACACCACAACTCATTTCTCAGAACATACTGTTTTCCGATGGTCAAGGAAGGCATCAAGAACTACAAATTAAATTCATCCTGGACATAAAAAGGAAGAAATCTTATACCTTGATCCTCACTACATTAACATTCTACCACAAGGGTCTAGTAGACAAAATGCACCTACTGTACAATCATTATTTTTGCTAATCCATTAATAAAGCTTTTTCTGTAACTTAATTTATCTGGTAAATTTTCTTGAAGTCATAAAGTTTGGGTTGGTCAAATTTGTGTATTTTCTAATACATCACTATTTGAAAAGAAAAAAATCCAAGTCATCCAACTATTGTAAGCAGTAAAATTGATTTATTTCAGTCCATTGGAAGAAAAGGTAAGATAAATTGCAGTAGCACTGCTCTGTGTACAGCAATGAATAAAAACATTACAAAACTAGGAACTATAGGTAACCCAACAAACCTGTTTAAGCACTATCCTACCTTTTCCTGCAGACTGGAAAAGGGGGAACATAACCCCCATTTTTAAGAAGGGAAATAAGGAAGACCCGAGGAACTACAGGCCAGTCAGTCTCACCTCAGCGCCAGGCAAGATCATGGAGCAGATACTCCTAGAAACTATGCTAAAGCACATGGAAAATGAGAAGGTGATTGGTGACAAATCATGACTGACAAATCTGGCGGCCTTTTATGATGGGGTTACAGCGATGATGGATAAGGCTAAAGCAACTGATGTTACCTACCCGGACTTGTGCAAGGCGTTTGACACTGTCCCGCATGATATCCTTGTCTCTAAATTGGAGACACATGGGTTTGATGGATGGACCACTCAGTGGATAAGGAATTGGCTGGATGGTCGCACTCAAAGAGTTGCGGTCAACAGCTCAATGTCCAAGTAGAGACCAGTGATGAGTGGTGTCCCTCAGGGGTTGGTATCGGGGCTGGTACTGTTCAACATCTTTGTCAGTGACATGGAGAGTGGGATTGAGTTCACCCTCAGCAAGTTTGCCGATGACACCAAGCTGAGTGGTGCGGTTGACATGCTGGAGAGACGGGACGCCATCCAGAGGGACCTTGACAGGCCAAGCAGATCGAGGGAGGTGATTTCCCCCTCTACTTGGA
>NW_010337665.1:16162-21537 GCF_000700745.2 Antrostomus carolinensis | reverse complement strand
AGAAAGACATGGACCTGTTAGAACGAGTCCAGAGGAGGCCACGAGGATGATCCAAGGGCTGGAGCACCTCTCCTATGAGGACAGGCTGAGACAGTTGGGCTGTTCAGCCTGCAAAAGAGAAGGCTCCAGGGAGATCTTACAGCAGCCTTCCAATACCTGAAAGGGGTCTACAAGAAAGCTGGAGATGGACTTTTTACAAGGGCAGGTAGTGATAGAACAAGGGGTAAACTGGAAGAGGGTAGATTTAGACTAGGCATCAGGAAGAAATTCTTTACTGTGAGGGTGGTGAGACACTGGAATAGGTTGCCCAGAGATGTTGTGGATGTCCCCGCCCTGGAAGTTCTCAAAGCCAGGTTGGATGAGGCTTTGAGTAACCTGGTCTAGTAGAAGGTGTCCCTGCTATAGTAGGGGGGCTGGAACTAAATGATCTTTAAGGTCCCTTTCAACCCTAAATATTCTATGATTCTACGATCTATGATTAAGAACTCAAATAGGACTACAAGAACTAATTCATTTCGTTAGGTGTACCCTGCTTATATATTTGCCTCATAAAGTGGGAGAACTGCTGTTGGGCCTACCTGCACTCGAGAAACTAAGCACCCACTTATGTTTTCTTTCTTTTTTTCCCCTTGGCTTCCATATTAGAACTTTGAAGTGTCTAGAGCATGTCTTATGAGGAGCAGCTGAGAGAACTGGGGTTGCTTAGCCTGGAGAAAGGAGGCTCAGGAAAGACCTTATCACTCCCTACAAATACTTGAAAGGAGAGTGTAGAGAGGTGGGGGTTGGTCTGTTCAACCAAGTAACAAGTGAAGGACAAGAGAAAATGGCCTCAGGTTGCACCAAGGGAAGCTTAGATTGGATATTAAGAAGAATTTCTTTACTGAAAGGATTATCAGGCACTGGAAGGGGTTGCCCAGGGCAATGGTGGAGTTTCCATCCCTGGAGGTATTTAAGAGTGATGTAGACATAGTGCTTATGGTCATGGTTTAGTCAAGGACTTGTCAGTGTGAGGTCAACGATTGGACTCGATCTTAAAGGTCTTTTCCAATCTAGATAATTCTGTGATTCTGTGATTTTTCTCTGAAGCTGAAACTGCCATACTTTGCTTTCAGGAGTAGTGACTGTTAGTGATTTAAAAATTCATATTTTCATTAGGGTAAGAGACCAGTCAACTTACTTCTAACTCTTCTAGTAGCACAGGAAGAGTAGTTAGCATAAAATTATATAAAAACCTATATATGATCATCAACAGAAAAGTGGATAAAAATATCAGTAGTTTAGCAAATGAAGGTAGGTCTTCTAGGCAAATTAGTGTTACTTACGTTAAGGAAAAGTTAGCAAATTTCAGAGGTGTGAAAAAGATATGAGTTGGGACCTCATACACAAAGGAAATGGAAGAAACAGCCTGAGTGCCAAGAAGACAATCTAATAATGGTAAAATTTATGCTTTAGACAACATGATATGTTGGTATCTGATTATTTTAGTTAAGATACATGATAGTGAGAAAACAAAAAAACAGTTTGGGACCCTGACTACATTTCTCTGTCTTTGCACCTGTGCTAATAAGGAGATGGTTCCTATCTGCAGATGTCAAAACTGTCCTGAAGCTCTATCTCTGAATTCAGGTAAAGTAGGTAAAATTTCTGGCTGACCTGGTAACTTCCCTCTCAGTGTTTTTGAAGTAATCTTTACTCTTGTGTTTAAGTAACTACTTGATTTTTTATATTTGTTCTCATTTCTGTTTTGTATTCACCTAATCATCAGCCAGCTATATTTCACATTACTGTACCATGTAAATTAACATCCTAACTATTTTGCATTATACTTTATCTACCAAGTGTAATGCATGAGCATGTTGTTAAGTATAAATGTTTTAATTTTTTATCAGGAAAGCCTGTTTCCTTTGAGATGTCCTCCTTATAGTCTTCTGATTATACAGTTAAAGTCCAATAGTTACATTAGACCACCATTTGAGACATTTATTTGGGAATCAGTCAGGCTATAATATAATGCCTGGTATAGAAACTCAGAGCTGAGAAAGTCCATCACATGACATAGAACAATGACCAGAAGTCTGAGACAAGTTTCTTAAAAAGTCTAGGATATGTATAAATTTCATTCTGAGGCATCTGTCTGTGGAGCCCTTTCACAGGCAAGTGTCACCTTTCACCAGTGAAATCGGAACATGTTTGAATCCAAACTTTCTGGTAGTAGCTATCAATGGAAGAAATGAACTGATAAAAATTAAAGAAAACAGAAAAGAATCTGGGGCTGCTGTGTTACTGAATGTGATGCAGTTCTGCCAGCAAATGACTGTTCAATCCCAGAGTAAATGCCTGTTTCATAAAGCAGGGCAGTACCTACTATTATGGCTATAGCACTCAGGATAAACAAACAATGCAGAATTAAGTCTCAACTCAACTCAGTTGGGATTTGAAAGATTTATGGCTGGCACAGAAGCTGCAGTTCTTGATATAAATGGTTCAACGAAGACTGAGTGGGGTTTTGCCTGTATTATTCTAATGCAATAAATGAAGAATAAAAAGCTACCAGCATGTAAAAGAATTACAAAAGAAGTTTCTACAGAAAAAAGCTGTGTTACCTACCTATTTATCTAGTGTTTTATCACTGTGGTGTCTTAGGAGCATCTGTGAAACTAAACACGGAAATTAAACACAGATTTTGTGATCCTCCTTCCGAGTTAATCAGCAAAGTAAATATTCTCAAAGGTATAAACAACAGATGAATGGCTACTTTCCCTCCTCCCAATGGGATTTAAGTGCTTAACTGTCCTCTATATCTTTGATAACGACTTCCTCCATATATAATAAAGCACCTTAGGAATGTGATATATTTGATAGACATACATGAGATAGACTTTGCATTAAGGTCTTAAAACCGTCCAGGCAGTGGTCCTTTTTGTATTGACTATTTCTTGGCCAAGTTGCGTTGCAAAACTGGATACCAGAGAAACCTGCAGAGTGGATAACAAACAGTTTCTAAGCTTCAGAAGACACACCAACATCTCTGGCAAGGGAACCAATAGCTAGGGAAACCAATCTCAAATTTTGAAAGGCAAATGATATAGTAAGAAACACAAATATACAAAATGAGTAGTGCGAGTGATGTCGCTTCGATAAATCACTGTTTTTATATCTAGATTAAGAAACTTCAAAATGCTTTCCAGTCTTCAGGTCCAGGATTTCATAGAAAATATTTCAACAGAAAGATTAGGATTTCAGAGTAATGAGAATTGTAGCAAACTTCTGCCCATTTTATAGAAATAATTTAAAGTTTTGTAACCCAGAATTTAATTTCTTAAAAATTGTACCAGTTATGAGCATAACTGTTGTCCTCATGTTGTTCTGAGTTATTTAGTAAAACAAATCAAGGCATACTTATGAAAAAGTGTGTGACTAATGCTGCAGCTGTAAGAAAACTGTCTAGTTTCTGTATGAAATCAGGATTCAAATTCAGCTGGGTAGATATCAAGGCTATCAAGAGTAGGATAGGGATAGTTTTATTCTCTAGCTTGGGGTTGCCAAGAACATCGGTGAGCAAAAAGGAGGGGACTGCAGAAAAAATGTGTGGAGAGAAGAAACTCAGTAAGACAAAGTTGTGCAGTAGTGCAGAAAAAAAAAGCTCTGCCCTGAAAAAGTATTCCACATAGCTCTCAGGCAGTATCTGTCCATTTTAAGATATCAGCTTTGAACCAGACAAGGGGATAATTCTACTCTAGCGGGTCCCACACTCTGTCTAGTGAATTGGCTGGTCTTGTTCTGATGTATCCTAGGCCTCCCAGAGCTTCTGCACCTTTGCTAGAGTTCTGTTCAGAGATTAAACTTTTTAGGTTTAACTGTATTAATCATAGGAATTTTACCAGACAATCTGTGCTCAAGGGGAATTACAGAAATTCTACAATACTTCCATGGAATCTAGCTACTAGCAAAATCCACTAACATAAAAAAATGTAGAAAGCCTATTTATCTGCTATTTATCCATGTATCAATCTCAGCAATAAATCAGCTCATCTGGCTGCAGGATAACTTTCAATAAAAAGGATAATCTACATTCCATAACAGTACTTCAAAATGTACCATTATGTACATTTTACTGAGATGTACATCTTTACCATTATGTATTTTAAAATGTACCTTCAGGCTCACTGAAGCTTACACTATCTTCTAAACAGAACTGCCATCTCACTTGAGAAGATCTATTACTATGATCTTGTGAGTCTTCTTTCATCAAACAATACCATCACTGGGCTCATTGTGGTTTGAGAAAATGCTTTGTTCATTAAGTACTTCTGTGCCACTTTCTTTTCTTGCTTTATTCCCATCAGGTTTGCCATGCATACAAAATTCTCAATTATTGCATGCTAATTTCCTAACAGTTTCTTGCAGTTCATGCATTCAAATTAGCTTGTCAAATTAAGAACGAGCAGCTTGGACAGGATTTAAAGAAGTTGGGTGTGGAGCAATTTTCTGCTCAATAAAGTATAGATCTAGTTATCGTATCATTCTTATCAGTAATGCATCAAGGCTGACAAATTTACACATTTGTTCTTGATACATTTGTTGCACTTGATTAAAAATCCAATTGCTGTCTCAACACAACTTCTAAAACAGAAGAAAAATATGTTGCATTTTGATCAGAGCAAACTCTGACAAATGGCTAGAGTTTCTACTTCTCAGATTTTCAATGATTGCTCCATAATTGGAGAGAAACAACGTACAAGTTAGAAAAATAGTACTGACATTACTTTTCATTTATCACAGGGCAAATTTGACCCAATCAACAAGCTGGTTGTTAAAATCCAGGTGTTAGGACTCTGCCATGTTTTCATATAAAACCACTCCAGCATAAAGAACTGACGTCATCTAGACACAGGCAGAATCTGGGCACATTTCTTTCACTTCGCCCAAAGCAGCAGTATGATCAGCAAATTAATGAAGTTATATACACTGATAGAACAGAATATATTTTACAGAATACATTATATTTTAAATCTCTAGCCCTTCTAAAGCATTTTAAATGAGATTTTCCTTGTTATTTGTATAGAAAACTATTACACTGATGAGATTATATATGCTCCCTCTGGTGGTTTACTTAATCCATACAAATGCCTCATTTTTTAAATTTTGGAATTCAATAGCTAAGACACTGTAGCCAATTTTGTAATAACAGTACACTACTGTCAGTTAAATAGTGTTGGGATATAAACAGCCTGAGTATGAATCAGCAAGTCTTACTCCCATCTTTTAATTTGGAATTGAAATATGTAATATCCCTACAGCAAACAAACAAGGAAAATTAAAACAGTTAAAAGCAGGAAGTATGTAGAAGTGAGCACGTGAATAAAAACTGAGCT
>NW_010337665.1:6350-16134 GCF_000700745.2 Antrostomus carolinensis | reverse complement strand
AGTAAAAATATTTTGAGGTTCATGAGGTAAAACTCCATTCCTTGTACCGTACTGTGTTTTGCCACCTTGCACTCCAATGCCCAAGCTTGTTACCTTACCCATGACACCAACAGTAATTTCAGTTCTATGCCTTCATTGTAATTTCTTTGCATAAGAACTTTCAGAGCTTTTGAGGAGTCTATTTTTAACATCTGAGTAAAAATTTTCTAGATTCTCTAATTTATTTTTTTTTAAAGAACTTAATAGTTTTGGTAAAATAACCTGAAGGTCTTAGACCAAGGCACATCACAACCAGAGATGCTCACTACATATTCATGGCACAACTAAGCTAATGTATCTGCGCTCTCAGCTGTTGAGTATTTTTGGTCCTAATCTCATCCATTGCCTTTCCCTGCTCTGTAATGGAATCTAAAACTTTTTTTACGATGTCAGCTGTCAAATAAAAGATGAGGGAAATGTAGATACCAAACAGTAAGCTATGTGTGGAGAAAGATCCTGTGTTTCTTATTTGGATTTAGTTATTTGATTTTGTAAAGAAGGGGTTTTATGTAGTCAGACTGTATGGTATTTATTTTTGTGCTTTTTTGTAATTCTTTATGGGTGGTGCTTTGTGCAGCTGATAAATATTTTAGACCACATAAGACTGTTCCAATATTTGATTCAACACAGTGTTTATGAAAATAGGTCTTCTCAGGTGGGACATAGAGAAAAACAAACAGAAAACCTAACCCTTTTACTTTTCCTGATATTAAAAATTTCCAGATATAAACTCAGTTTTTAAAGTGAACTAAACATTTCCAATTTCTTTCTAAAAAAAGAATAAACAAACAAGACATTTCAAGCTTGCCCAGAAGTTCAGAAGACAAATAATAGGCAACCACTTTTTATCTCAGTTAGCATAAGGGCACTGTGGAAAACCGTCACTTCATATTTCAATTGCAAAATGTTTTCTTAAGAACTGCAAGTACCTAAACATTTTCCCTTCCCTGCTTTCCAGCTAATCAGCATGGGATGCAAACCAACTTGTTTCTTTATTACCTGTTTAGATGGGAACAGTGATTATCATAATAAAAGATCAGAAGTATCAAGACTTAAAATTGCATTATTGCTACTATTCCCAGACACATTTCTGATTTTTACTTTGCTCAGAACACATTCTATAAAAAACACTCATAACCTTTTGGTTTACACAACTAGTGCTGTTGATGGCATACAGGATTAAGCATTGAAGTAAAATGTATCACAAATGGGATTCTTCTGTCTTTTTAGCTCAGAATTATTTTAAGAGTACAGAAAGCTTTGGGAGCTGTGCACACACACACGGGCAGAATAACTCTGCCTAGAGTGCGTGGAGCGTCCTGGCTCATCACCACACACAGGAAGTACAACACAGGAATTTGTGCAGTCTGTTCCAGTGCACTTTTCAGACCGGGGGTTTGCACTCCATGGATCAATACCATAAACGGGTATGATTTCAAACCAGATTATTCAATGCATGGTCTGGAAAACAGAGACTCTTAAGGAAAAAAATTCATTTAAGTACTTAACATGAGCAAGATCTTTTTGTAACCTGGGACTCCCAAAGCTGAATCTCTCTTCCCTTGTAGACCCAGGAAAGCCCCCAGCAGGGCTGCCTGGACAGCAGGGGCAGGAGCTGACCCTGAGTCTCCAGGCAGCCACTGCCTGAGGGTAGTGGAGTTGCTCTGAGCTCGGGCCTTGCAAGGAGGTATGAGTTTCAGTGCTCAGCCTTAAACACCTGGACATCTAATGGACCACCCTCAGGGGAGACAGGTTCAGAGGACCCCCATTCACTTACCTCCTGTGCCTCTGATCATGGTGCAACTGTTGTTGTGTAAAGGGAAGTGTCACACATAATGAGTAAAGGAGCTTCATGGGGCTCAGGGGCTTCACTGCTGAGCCCTGCTTAGACTCAGGCAGCTGTAGGTATTTCCTCAGACAAAGTGTTGGAACCCTAGAGATCTTTTTGGTCTTAGATACTTAAGTCCAGAGTTTTGTGAAAAGGTATTTTTAGTACTGCTCTTCTATTTTGCATAACTTCTCTTGAAAAGTTAAGTGAGTCAGACAGCAAAACACTTGTGGATCTAGCCGTTAGGCTTTTGGGTACCCTTGGCAAATGACAGCCAGTTTTGAGGATTTAAAATTTGAATATAGGTACCAACAGTGATGGCTGAATAAAACTAATCTACATAAATGATCTAAACTGTTTGCAGCTCTTGCCCTTAGCTCTTTAGTACTCCAGTTTCCTATCTCCAGTGCTGGGATGATAGTACCATTCTAAACCTGAGGGATCTTGCAAAGACTGGGAGATGCTTTTATCCTGTATTAATGAAGTGAAGCATGAGACACATTCAAAATCTGAGTGTCCAGCATGCACAGATTGCGAGAGTCTGCTTATTTATGAACTTGCTGAAATATCAGTACCTCTTCACTGCTGAAATCTGAGACTTTCCTGAAGTTCATCAAAACAAAAACATCAATATCTATGAATCTGAACACAAAACTTTTCAAAAACTTTGTATAAAGGTGGCTTTTAAAAATCCCTTGATCATTTAAGAATCATATTTCCATTCTGTTTCAGTACCAACTCTTTTGGAGTTAATAAACACAATCTATTTCTTGGGCAATTAACTTCAAATATTTCCAAGGGAACTTACTATTTCAGCAATGCGAGCAAGTTGTACAAATTGAACCTATAACGTAACAGCAAAGTTGTCTTAAAGCTTTCAAAAACTTTCCCAGAAAATGATTTCTCTAACCTACAGGCTATAGTAAGTGTCTAGAATATATAAACATTTTCAGAAGCATGAAAAGATGATATAAATAGATCTAACATTAATGAATTCTCTCAGTTTTTACATGTTGGGAAGTCAGAGATAATGAAGAGCAAACAATCCAAGTTTCAGCCACAGGGGAATACTATGAGACAGATGCTAAGTGTTCATGGCATTTTAAAGGCATAGAACCTTGTGAAGGAGAAAGCAACGATACCTTCTTAGCTTACATATTCATAGCTACTCTCTTTTTACTTATGGAACATAGATAGTAAAAAAAAATAAAAATTAGGTCCTAGGAGGATCCTCCATGTGCTGAAGTCAGAAGAAAATGATATGCCTTTGCTTTACTCATGATGAAACTGCATGTCATACATCATATTTCAGAGTGGATAGTTTGATGATCCCTTATGAAAAGGGAAACCGTGATTTAAGCTTGTAGAGAGTGACAGGAACAGAGGATTTTTCTCTGAATTACCTGCAGGAAGAATCTGCCTCTTCAAAGACCGCAGAGTTGACACAGCAGCTGGGCTGAAGTTACACGTAGGAAACAACCCACTGTTGTAGAATAAAGTTATCTTCATTCCAACACAGACTGCCCACATGGGGGAGTACAGATATTCTGCAATGGCTTTGCTGGTCAATTTTCCTTGTGCAGTAACAGGCTTTATATAAACTTTCTGTTTTCCCAACAGCTATACTTTGTGGTGTGAATGATTCAATAAATGGTTTAATTTTTATGCAAGGAAAAAAAATACACAAGATGCTGTTCTTGGTAGCAATGTTGCTCTGGCTAAATAGGGTCATAACTTGTTGAGAAAGAAGGGTTGTAGAACTGGTATCGTTTTGTTCCTGGTAGATATATGTTTGCTTGTTATCCACATGGAAGTCTGTCTGCTCTACGAGATCTTGCTTTAGAGTACCAAAGAGCTACTGCGGCTCCACATGAGGAACACCACTGTCTGTTACAGGCACATCTGACCCTCATTGTTCCCTGACAGTCTCCTCACTAGCAAGCAGGCATTCTGCTTCTGAAGAAATGGGAACACTATATCAGTCGGTAGATTATTGTCACATTGGAAACATGTCACTATCAAGTTAAAAGCCTTGCTCAGGCTTTTGCACCAAAGGCTAATTGCCTTCCCCAGCCTGGGCTTTGGCTACAGCCAAGAGAGACAACCTATGGTTTCTCACCTTCTGGATCGGTGTGACCAGTCAGTTTTGCAACTCAAAAGCACTGCTCAGGCATTATTCCTAAGCATCTGCTTCTGCTTACTTCAAAACCCTCTCAAAACTCATTTGAAAGTGGACTGTAAATATTAATTTTCTTTGCACTCTTGGCACTTCTGAAATGCCCAAGTTAATACTTTATATAATGCTTTGCCCTTGTTTTTTCCAAGCAGATTTTATTCTGCTGCAGCAGAAGAATGTATAGCACAGCAGGAGATAAAAATCTAGGTTGATTTACAAGGCTGAAGAGCATTGACACACAGAAAACGCTGGAGCACTGTGATGAAATAACTCACAACTTTTCATCAACAATCCCAATTTTATTATTTTTAACCAGGACAGTTAGGTTTTCGTGTTGAGCAAGTGCTTCTTTATCACATGTAAAAAGAACATTTTAGCATAGCCAATTTAATTTTGAGGGGAGCTAAACCACAATGTGGTACGAAAGGTACCTATTCTGATCTAACTATTTGGATCCTGTGATCCAAACATCTCAACTGAGAATGGAATAAGGGTTTTTTATTGTATCTTCCTAAAATTAAAAACATGCTGAGGAACAGCAAGGTAAAAGAAGAGATGCACTGGACTAGAAGGCAGGCGAGAGTATTCAGAACTGGGAGGGAGCGGCAAATTGTCAAAGCTGAGACAGTAATGAGTGCTGATCACAATGATCTTGCAGTATAATGGACCCCAACTAAACAAATGCTCAGTCTTCACATTTTGGTAAGCAAGTTGTCTCTTTTCACAAAATATCTATCCATTTATTATTCCAGATCTGTTTCTCCGCAGCTCTCTGAAGCTGGAGAAGAGAGGCCAAGAAAGGCAATGGGGCCTGAGGCAGCCAACACCACCAAAACCGTGTTTCTGGAGAAAGCAAGAATTAAAAAAATAAGGTGTAAAATATAGTATAAAATTAAGAGGTTCAGGGGACTGGACTATATCCTCAGAGGTTTTCAAGACTCAGCTGAACAAAGTAATGAACAAACTGGTCTGATCTCACAGTTGGCCCTGCTTTGAGCAGGAGGTTAGACTAGATGACCTCTAGCAGATCTTTCCAATCTGAACTACTTTATGATTCTATCAACAATTCTCCATTTGCTTAAACCTGTCGGAATATCACTTATCTTTAGAGATGCAAATTGGATGGTATGACTGTTTTTAAACTACTGAAACTCCCACATAGAGGTGTAATCTTAGTTTGCTTTTCTGGATCTATCCTTTTTTTAAGGAACTGAGTCCAGTTTCTGCTTTTGCCACTAGTCAAACAATGTCCAAACACAGCCTGCATGAAATTACAGTCTCACTACTCTCAGTAATGGGCTAATTAAAAGCAATAAAACTGATCAAAGGCACAACTGTGCTGCAGCATGGAGACAGCTGTTTTTAGGAAAAAGTTCAGGACTGCCTTGCAGTAGGTTCACCTTTGATTGCAGTGTGATCTGCACAGGCAAAACGAAAAGCATTTTTTTCATGCAAACTTTAATTGAATAGAAATATGTGTGTTGGGACTGTATATTTTTCAGCAGTAAATTACACCTTGCCAGTTGTGAAGGAGCAGCCACAAATTCTCGTAAATACGTGGAAGGGAACACAGTGCAACCACATGCCTGGTGTTGCTTCCTGTTAAAAGCAAGGAATAAAACTGTGCCCCAGTGAGAGAAACAGGTTTTCCAGCAATTCTAGAACTCAGGAATCTCAGTTCTTCAGAAACTACAGAGCAAAACAAAGGATCTCAAGGTTTGCCTGTTCTTCATAAGAGGTCTAAACTTTACCATCTCTTCAAATCTTACCTAGATTTTTACACATCAGATTTAAATTTCAGGGGAGCTAAACCACAATGTAGTACTGAAGGAAACTATTCTGAGCACTCTCCTGTGAAAATTGAGTTTATCCAAAGAGAAATAAGAACACTGGCCACAAAAGCAACAGACTTTGCTCAAATCAAAGCCAACAGATTTGGCCACAAAGCAACAGACCTTGCTCAAATCAAAGCCAACAGATTCTCAGTGCTACACATTTATTAATGGAAGTAGAATCAAGCAATTCTTGAAAGTAAGAAATTCACTAAAGCAAGCAAGATCTCTTAGTATCTACACAGTTTTCTACACGTATCCTTACTCTTGAAGATGTTTGATATGTTTTCTGTGAAATGATTTAGTTTAGCTCTAATTGCACTCAAGAGATTTTTGCAAGACAAACTGACAACAGAATGACCTCCCAAATTACTTACTAAGGGAGCAGAAGCTTAAGAAAACATAATAAAAGTGAACTGAAGTTTCTAATTCTATACCACATTCATCAGCTATTTATCAGTTCTTCAGCATGGTACTGAATTATTACACTGGTTTAGATTGCTAATAGCGTTTTCCCCTTTCATTATGCATCCATTTTATACATAACATTTCTGAAACTAACCACTAGAGTTGAAAAACACAACAATAAATATCCATTATGATACTGCATTTTGTGTCAAAGAACTGGTGTTAAAAAAATTCTTGCTATGAAGGTAAATGAAGGTCAGCGAGTGAAGAACATTTTGAAAAAGCTATAGCTGCAGAATTTCCATTTTTCTGTCTGTGCTCCAGCTGCTCCACAAGTTCTAAATTGCTCCTGCTATTGACTTGACTGTCCTTGTCATTGTGTCAGTGAGAGGCTGAGGAGACCCAACATGCCCACTAAGAGATGTTAAAAGAGAAAAGACTCTAGATCTTTGAATGTCTCTGTCTCCCTACCATTAAGAGAACATGTGTGTCTTTATAGTTACATTACCACCCCACATCTTCATGTGGTCAAATTATTTTTTATGAAGCCAGGGATATAGGGAGAAAATATGAATTTTATTATGATTTCTATTTCTTGTTCTCCTTCAAAAGGATTTAAAAGTAGGGTTAAGGAAATAGGAAGAAGGGCTTAAGTCCCAAAACAACCATTTTGACCCTTCTTGCCTAATTTCTTTGCTGAAGTTAAATGGGACAATGATGTGTTGCTAGTGATCACAACTGAAGTGTATGTTCATGTGAATGCATGTCTATAAGACCTAAATATAACAACCATTTGTGCTGAATAACCTGTGGGCAATGTTTTTGGATATCGCTTGAGCACAGCTGCATATCCATGCAAAAAAAGAAAAAATGTTTTCTTTACCTTTGGAGTTTACTGCACCAGCTGCAGTTGAAACCAATCTGGGCAGTGACACAGGGACCACAGCTGGTAAACTGGAGACAAGCTGGGATGTAGATAAACAAACACAAATTATTACATTAGTCTCACAAATAATTCTCATAAAAAGCATAAAAGAAGGATGCATCTCCTGCTGTTATATACTTAGAGACTTAACAGGTTCACATATGTCCAAGATAAGACACTAAAACCAGCTTATGACAATGCATTGCATAACTGTATGCACAGAGGTACATTTTATCTGCAGGATTCCATTTGTATTCCCACTTCCACATCTGTTCATTCATCTTCATTGCTAAATTTCTACATTTATGCTTCATATTAAGTATTTTAAAAAATCTCTTTCTTCGCTGGCTCCCATGTTCCTTGGTGTTGCTAACATTCAGGCATAAACAGATAATAAGACCAACAGGAAAGTGTGCAAGAACTATAATTGGTTTAGAAAACAGAAAAATAGCTGTTTCCGTTTTTTTCAGAGTAGTACAGCTGGCAGTTTAAACACAGAGATTTCTAAACAATGTAGTTTTACCCTGGACATAAGAGGCAGATGAACTGCAAAATGTGTTTGGGGATATTCCTTTGCAAAATGATGCACGGTACACAGAAGAATTTGTGTTTGCCTTGCAAGCATGAAAACTGTTCTTTTTTTCTTGAGGAAACAAATTTAAAGGAAATATAATCTTTCTTCTGAAAAAACAATTTGGCACAGATTTCATTCAAAACCTACTGGGAGCTATATACGTACAAACTAACCTGAGACACATGAGAATGCACTGGATAATACATCATCCATATGGGAATAAATTTGAGAGAGGATAAATGGATCTGTCCATGATTCCAAGTCCACAGATAAAACAGAATATTTAAAATTGTGTATGTGTTGCTGGGAGGGGAAAGGAGAGTGCTTCCCAGATCTGGCTCCTGACCATGTTATGTTTCACTTACTTGGAAGAGGTATCATTTCAACAGCTGAGAGATTGGTAATCTTTGACATCTGTAGTTCCACCCTGTGGTACTCATAAATTGTTCTTCTACGGACATCTACAAGGAAACAAAAATAAAAATATTTTCACACTTTACTATTTTGCAGTCTGTAGATGTGAAAAATAGTGGATGTAATGATTGCTCACTGTTCCTCAAGTGCACACATGACACCAATTTTCTTTGAGAATATATTTTTAGCTGTAGACAACATGAAGGAACACGTAAAAGGTATAGACAAAGAATTTTTCATTTGTGGAACCATCAGAGCTGACAGAATATGTACTATCACCAGTAAAGGATTATGAAAACCCTGAGCGTGCTCTCAAGCATCTTAGTCATTCATTTAGGCAGAAATTCTAGAGATCATACTGTCAGACATTTTTGAGTATATTTCAGATGCTTGCTTACCTAAGACATTTCTCATCTTACAGACCTGAGAGAAAGGCTTTATATGCTCACTTTGTCAGATCTTGTCAAGATGTGCAAACAAAACTGATTTCATTGCTTAATCAAATTTGTTAGCTAAAAGCTAGCTTACATCTAAATGCACTAGAACATTTTTTCATATTATAACATTATATTAAAGAAGACAAGTCTTCCTAAACAGCCAGTGTTATGCATAATCTTTACACAAGCTGACTGCACCTAACTTTCTCTAAGCAGAAATTCAATATAGTCAATGCACTGTTCTTATGGGCTTTGGACACACAGGTGACCGTAAGACCCAAGCACAAGATAAGTGTGAAAAAAACCCACATAATTGTTAGTTTCCAGATCAATATCCTATCATGTATTCTGAATATTCCAGATTTTAACTGTATGACTGCAATGCAGACTGGCAAGCTTGTACATTTGCAAGTTAGAAGTACAGCCTCTACCACCAATCTGACACAATAAGGGTGATTTCCTGGTGTGCTGGATTAAAATTTATGTCCTTTTTGCAGGTCTGCTAAACTAATTGAAATCAATGCTAAATACAGCCACTGACCCTGTGGAATCATGCCAGAGAGGAATAAGGGGTTACACACAAAGGACTAACAGGTTACTTTGGTCAATGGCTGGTCAGGGACTCAGGTCACAGGCACTTTTATCCCATGCAGCGTATGAAATTTCTAAAACCCACTGATTTTAAGAGAACTAAGTTTGTTATTAAAAAAATAAACAAAATCTAATCATGCATAGTTCAGCATGACTGTTGATCCCATTAAATCCCACTTCCTGGTATACTCAAGTTTGATCTTTTCTTCTTCAGGAAGAAGACTGTGCCAGCCACAGGTGGTGAGTTTGCATGAGGGATCTATCTGCTGTAAGAAACCTAAGCACAGAGAGGTATATGCACAGTCACCTTCTAACGGCTTTGTATATACTTGCAGGCAGGTGCTTGGAAACACAAGTGTTCAAATTTATCTGCATGGCCAGTTTGTAAAAAAATTCAGGTGTAGATTCTTTTGAAAGTCTGAGTTGAAACACACCATGCTTAGCTCATCAAAATGCACTTTCTCTCCCTATTTAGAATTCTGAGCCTGTATCCCCTTAACAAAACAGGCTAGAAAAACTAAACTCAACAGGATCGACAGAAAAATGAATATTCTCCCCTG
>NW_010337665.1:0-6324 GCF_000700745.2 Antrostomus carolinensis | reverse complement strand
CTGCTCCAACCCAAGACACGCACTGCCTTTCACTCAGGTGGAACTTATTCTTCTTTGTCTTATGCTGTCTATTTGGCTCTTTTACAAACAAGGACAACTGCAGAATCACAAAGAGCTTATGAGCCCATGTACTTCAGTATGCACCTTAACTTGACAAGAACTAGTGAATTCATTTGATGCAGGTATTTTGCTGAAAAGAGACATTACAGCAGGCCTAACAGAGAAGGGAGGAAAGGAAAAGGACTTATTGCATGCAAATATACTTTTGAAGTACCATGCCTGGTTCTGAATTTCAGAAAATATGTATATATTCTTCTCATCACAAAAATATTTTACTTTCTGTAGGTCTTTCTGAGTATCTCAAGCACCCTTTTAAAATTAATGATATATTTTTTCTTCTATAATAGAGTTTATTTTTTTACATTTACAGCATAGTCCAAATTGTTCTTTGGTTTGTTTCTGTGGCATGTACATGTGCTGTCTTTGAACACAAGGCCAAAAGTACAGTCCCAGCAGAAAAAGCTGAAGAAAACACCAGTATTTGCTTGAGGTAAGTACATTCCTCAGTGACTTAGAGAGATACCATGGGGGGTCAGAAGGCCAATTGAAAGAATGCCTTCAAGGGATTAAGCAATGGATTGGTGAATTATAGATGTGCAAGATTCTAGTGTGACAAAACACTTCTATGTAGTTTTAAACAAAATAATGGCATATAAATATTATATGAAACAGAACTTCCAGAGTTAACTAAATGTATTAAGGAAGAGAGAGTGCTTTAGAGATGGAGCAGTACCAGAAGAACACCAATGACTACCTAACATACCTGAAGGGTCACTAGTTAGTAATAAACCATTCTAAATATGTGTCCAACAGATGCACAATCTCTCTGGTAATTTTCCATCACATAATCACTTTTCCTCATGCAGCATTCCTCAGCTAAAGCCTGCAACCCAGTGAAATGTGAAAATATTGGAGAAGTCAGTCTGATTTTTTAAATTATATGTTCACACAAATAAAAATCTTTGTCAGTGAAAGATTTCTAGGGAATTGAGATTGGCCATATACCCAGCAAAAACTGGTAAACAAGGCCATATGTATTCATACAGCTGCACTTTCATTTTTAAGTCTAGCTGATAGAGAAAACAGAAATGGTAAGAGGGTGCATTTGATTATGTAGAAGTCAATTTGAAGCAAACAATTTATGAAACATATCCAGTTTACACTGCAAGCAATTTGTGAAAAATATAAGGGTGAAAACCAGAAAGGTTGGGCACAGCTGCTGTACTATACAGTCACTGGGTTTCCTTGATAGGGACTTTGTGTAGCACCACTGGCTGAATAAAATCTTAATGCAAATATGTATTTTGACAGCTTGGTATGTCTGATTACCATCACTGCAAAAGTTAAGAGAATCAGAATGTCAAGGCAGTCTTTGTTTGTTTTTAACAGCTTCGTATTGTTAAACCTATCACTACTAACTAATTAATTGTTGAAGCACTGACACTTGGACCAAACATGCCTGTAACCAAACCATCACCACAATTGCCTTTGGTCATGGACTATTACACACACATCTGAATCTAGATCAAAACTCAGGTTCCCTAATTGTATTAATTTTATCATTCCCCTAAAAGTTACTAAAAATCCTTTAAAACCTGAAAGCTGCACCTCCAAGACATGTAATTTGTGAATTAAGCAAACCAGTGAAGTAGACTCTGAAAACACTTGCTTTATGAACAATGTAGAAATGCTGTTCTGCACCCGTGCTCTGTGCCTACCACACATCATTTACTTTGAAACTTTCAAAGTTTCATGAACTTTGATGAAACTGATGCCAGCTGAGTCAGCTCTTAGTACAGGACCTAGGCATGAAAATTATGCTTTATCATCTCCTTAAGCCATCATGTACTAATTCTGACACTAGTTGATGGTCAGTTAAGGCTTTGGCTAAAATGAAAACATTTTAAACTTTGATCACCTCATACTTGTCCCTGAAGTGCTGTTATGCCACCAAAGACGGGGAGCATGCCCATCTCTTTCCTGCACTGCTCCTGAATCAGACACGTAGTGCCAAGGAACTCAGCTGCCGGCTAAACCCTTTTGGGCCAGCAGACAAACATGCAGGGCTGGAGGAGCTGGCACTCTGTGGAACTAGTTACACTAGTGGAAAGCAAGAATAAATACTGCAAATTTAGAACAATAATTCTGGGTCCCACTTTGCACAGAGGTAAATGAGTACATTAACAGTGAGGCAGCAGCAAATTCGACTTTGTAATTTCCCAGATGGTGCTGCTCCTTTATACAATAAATATCACAACATAAACTGCTAGTCTTCTTTTACTCTTCAGGAAGGTAATGCTAAGGTTCTTTCAGGGGCCTGTAAACAAACTGGAGAGAAATCTTCAGCAAACAGTTACAACATGCAGAGTTGTCATTTAATTATATGCTTCAGTCACACTAGGTGTTGAGCGGCACTAATTGCACTGAGACTGGAGTACTACTAACACATAGCTCAGCTACAATTTCGTTTGTGTGCACAGTGCTGTTGAGCAATTTCAGTGTCATTAAATGTTGGGTTATCAAGGTATGGATTTCCTAAAAGAGTTGTACCTAATACAGTAGAGGCCAAGATCATGGAGAAGTATGTCTCATTGTGGAGAAAAACATTATCTCTAATGCAAGACTAGTAACTCACTCTGTAGACCTCCTGAATCTGGCACTCTCTCATTTTACCAGTGTATTTCAGGCTCTCATGGAAAACAAAGCAAAATCTGGGCAAGCTCACTGGTGGGCTTTTTCATAAAATAGTGGGTTGCGGGAAATGCTTTTTTTTTCTTCATACATAATAAAAAGCTAATTGAAAGATAAAAGGGAGAGAGCACTGAAACAAAGAAGGGAAATGTAGTAAACCTGAAGGAAAGACATAGCCTTGTCTTCACCAGTCATGTGTTGTCTAACTGGAAGACATCCATTAAACATTCTTAGTGTCTCTGTTACAAAAGGAAAAACAGAACATGTACTAGTGTTCAGCCTGTCTAAAGAAGAAGAAATCAGGGTGGTTCCTCTAACAATGGACAAATCAGAAGCAGAGGTCCAGAGCCTGGCTCACTTCACTTGAATTACCTGGAAGAAGCAGAAACTTTTCCTCTGAAATTAATCAATGGAATTGCTTCCCTTCACACATTATTGTTCCTTCCAAAGTACTTCTAGAGTATGTATGTGCATATATATCTATACATATATATAAAAAAATATTTAAAAGTGGCCAATCTGCATCAATATAATAGTATCACATATAGGCTTGAAAATAAAGACATTGCCTATATATAAACAGTCGTAGCAGATCAAGAAAAAAAAAATCAAACATAAAATAGGCAGAAAGCCACCTGCCAAAACTCTTCCATCTCTGTTCTCTTACTCTTAAAAGATAAGGTGAAAAAATGTAGGCATCTGTATTCTTTTAGAGCCAGATAAAAGGGGTATTACTGCGAAGCCTTCATATGTAGGAGCATATTAACAAAAATAGGTATGAAATACTCAAAGTTCTCCATTTAAAAAAGTTCAGAAAATCTTTTCTTTTTACTCTTAGCTCTTCAAGAGGATCCTTTTCAGCACTCATTAAAATGCACTTTTGAAATGAAATGGCTGATCAAAAAGCATGTCTTTCTCTCCTCAGAATGAAATAGGTTTGCCTGGCTTTAGATCTCATCTTTCAGAAGTATTAAAAAAGTTATTACTAATGTTTTGGACAGTATGTCTGAAAAAATCTGATAAATAGTTCTAAATCTTCCAAATTTACTTCAATGAAACTAAGACTACTGGACTGAAATTTTAGAACACTGAGCATACAGAGTGCACCAAAGACATTCAGCATTTTTTAAAACTGAGAAGATATTTTTGTTCAAATTGGCTTGTGTTGCACTTAATGTCTCTTTCCTTTTCAAATGCAAGATGTATACACAAATAACTGACCAAACTTAAATATGAAGCAGCATAGTTGGTATTTTTTTGTTTGAGTTTAGGTTTTTTTATTTATAACTAGCCATGAACATAAAGGGAAATGGGATTCTTTTGATGGAAAAGACTTTGCTAAAGTGTTAAGCAAGAACTAATAGCTATACTATCTTTGCGTTCTTTTGGGATGAACAAACAGCAATTTGTATTCTTCCATTTTCTTAAGAAGCTAACAAATGAAGTAAAACAACAGTTCTATCACATCACTTTTTCAGTAATTGACTAGAGCGATGGTTGATTTAACACCTCTGAAAAACGAGACTGCAACAACATGCATATTTTAAGAGCATTTGACATTGGCTCTCTCTGGGCCAACATTATTTACCAGTTCTGTCAGGGTACTGTTACGTTGCCTGTACACACTAATATAAACCTGTTTCATTGGAAGCACAATTTGGCTTCAGGAAAATCTACTGCAAACTGATGGTTACCTTGATTAATGCCAGCTCTAGTGTAAGCTGCAAACTAGCAAAAATAATAATGAAATACCACCATCCAGAGAATGAGTTGTTAAGGAGAAAAGCAGTGCATTATGCACAGTAATACAGAAATAATGCTATCAAAAACAGTTGCTGCAGTGGCATGTTTTAGACTCTTTATCCACATTCTGTTTTTTATTTATATATACACTCTGTAACTTACTAAACAGAATAAGTTTAAGAAGAAGCACTAGACAGATTTCCTGGCAATTACAATCACTTCACTTAGCAGAAAGTGTCGTGTGACAAAAAGGTTTACAGAACTGTGAAAACTCAAAGACTAGTAAAGTAACAGTGTATTCATGAAGACCAATAATATGTAGTGACAGTAAAACAGGGTGCATGTCTGAAAAATTTCTACAGAAAAAACATTCAAACTAGAATGAAGACTCACATACATCATGTATTTTACATATAAAATATGTAAATCTAAAATAAGTCTTTTAGTGCTTGGTGATGCAGGCCTGAAGCCAAAAGATCCGCATACTGTTTGCATCTCTTATAATGAATTTCTCTGTGACTATTCTTGAAAAATATTTGCACAATTCAATCAACCTAATTTCTACCTGAATCCATTTTAGGAGCTCGCACAAGCTGAAGACTCACAGAAATATTCGGATCATTCACTTACAAACATCACTCAAATTGCTGAAATTGGTTGCCTACATTGATTTGTTCCTAAGCACTCAGAAGCAATCCATATGACCATAGGTACAGCACAACTATCCATCATACTTCAAGAAACAAATTTTTTACAAGATCTGACTTCTTAAGAGAAATCTGGGCACACCAACATCCTTCACACTATGCTGAGTTTACAACAAGCAACAGATGGTACTGAAATTTTCCATCTTCCCCATGGCAGGACATATAAGACATGGGATTTATGCTCCCTCTATATTGGATTTGCATGGCAAGGTTTTGGTAGCAGGGGGGGGACAACATAGGGGTGGCTTCTGTGAGAAGCTGCCAGAAGCTAACCCCATGTCCAACACAGCCAATGCCACTGGCTGCAAGAAAGACCCACTGCTGGCCATGGCTGAGCCCATCCGTAATGCCTCTGTGATAACATAATTAAGAAAAAAAGGGGAAGAGAAAAAAAGCTGCACACTTTGCAGCGAGAGAGAGGAGTGAGAAGATGTAAGAGAAACAACCCTACAGACACCAAGGTCAGTGAAGAAGGAGGGGGAGGAGGTGCTGCAGGCGCCGGAGCAGAGATTTCCCCGCAACTTGTGGTGAAGACCATGGTGAGGCAGGCTGTCCCCCTGCAGCCCATGGAGGTCCATGGTGGAGCAGATGACCACCTGTAGCCCATGGAGGACCCCACACTGGAGCAGGTGGATGCCTGAAGGAGGCTGTGACCCCTGGGAAGCCCGTGCTGGAGCACGTTCCTGTCAGGACCTGTGGCCCTGTGGAGAGAGGAGCCCATGCTGGAGCAGGTTTGCTGGCAGGACTTGTGACCCTGTGGGGAACCCGCTTCAGAGCAGTCTGTTCCTGAAGGACTGCACACCATGGAAAGGACCCAGGCTGGAGCAGTTTGTGAAGAACTGTTGTTCATGGGCATGGAGGTCTGTCGCCTGTGAGAGGGACCCCATGCTGGTGCAAGAGAAGAGTGTGAGGAGGAAGGATAGGCAGAAACAACGTGTGATGAACTGACTGCAACCCCTATTCCCCAGTCCCTCTGTGCTGCTGGGAGGGAGGAGGTGGAAATTGAGAGAGAAGTTAAGTCCTGGTTTTTGCTAGGATAGAGTTAATTTTCTTCTTAGTAGTTAGAATAGCTTAGTAGCGTTTGAGTTTCATTGTAAGACTTGTTATGAGAGGAATGTTGATA
>NW_010337664.1:14573-51504 GCF_000700745.2 Antrostomus carolinensis | reverse complement strand
TGTTGGGTTCATGTCAAACATCATTCCCCTTTTCCTGTTTTATATTGTAGCTGACTATGCATGGACTATGCATATCCAGATTCCAGGATCCTGCCTGGAAACAGAAGAACAAAAATGTAGTGTTTCTGGGTCATAGCAAAGGTCTGTTTTGCCGATATCCCCCCTCTGGCAGTGGGCAGGAGGTGATGCTTAGGGAAAACAGTAAAACCAGAGTGACTAAACACTGAGGTTTCTCTGCTGCTCTTCTCCAATGCCCTGTGGGTTAAGACCTCCCAGAACTGGGGACCTCATGCACTTTGTCATGGATCTCTCCTATGTTAAACTTGTCTGGTCTTTTGTTTTGGAACCTCTTTATATTTCAGCTTCCAACAGATCCCATAGCAATGATAAAGTACTTCCCTGCTTTTGCTTGAAATCTCTTAATGATACATTCTGACTCTTATACTGTGGGAATTTTTGAATAATTGGTCCTTGCTCAGCCTCTTCACGCTGACACATCTTCCCCTATTCTCTTTGGAGAACTAAAGAGTCCACGTCTATTTAATCTCCCAGATACATGAGGCATTCCTCATCTTTCTTCATTTGTTGCCCTTCTGTAAATCTTATTTCAGGTACATTCTTTTAGAAACAGAGGAGAGGGACGAGGCCTGTATGATCTGTTTAAGAAGTGCTTAAATCATGATTTGAAATAGAGGCCTAATGAAGTTTCCTGGTTTTGTTCTCCAGCCTTTTTTCCCCCACAATAAATCTTGACATTATATCAAGTTGATATTTTCAAAGAAGTGTCCACAGTGGCTGTGAGATCTCTCTCCTGAATGACAAAGGACAGTTTACAGTCTGTTGCTGAACTTGTATAATTAAAGATATTTTTGTTCACTTGAATTATTTTGTGTTTCTCAGAATTCAGTTTCTTCTGCCACTTTATTACTTAATCAGGTAGCATCTTGAGATTCTTCAATGAGTCTATGAAATGCCTTGTTGTCTTGAAAAACATGAATAATTTTATACTATCAGTGAATGTCATCTCAGTATTCACCTTCCTACCCTTTAAAAAAACATTTATTAATGTGCTGACTAGCACAGGTCCCAGAACAGATGTCACATTCTTCTGGGAATCTTCTGCTTCTCATGTATTTTCCTGACTGTGTCTTCCTATTGGAAAGCAGATTTTTTGGTTTGTGGGATTTTTGCCTTTTTTTTTTCCCCCTCCCAACTTTGGTTGTCAAAAGCTTTTGGGAATTCAAATATCTTATGTCAGTCAGACCACCCTTTCTCCTATGCTTCTCAGCACCATCAAAGAGCAGGAGCAGCTTTCTGATCTGTGGTTTTCTGCTATAAAAGCTATGGTAACTTTTCATTGTGGTATTACATTTCTCCATGCATCAACTAAATCCATTCCTTATTATACAACTGAGTGTATTAGACCTGTAAAGAACTCAGATGTACCAGTTGACAGTTTCTCAAGCTCTTCTCAGAAGTTGCTGTGATGTTTGCCACCTTCCATCCCTCCGCTTCTTGGACCAGGCTAAGCAATAGGTCTCATCACAGAATCACAGAATGTTGAGGATTGGAAGGGACCTCGAAAGATCATCCAGTCCAATCCCCCTGCCGGAGCAGGAACCTAAATGAGATCACACAGGAAGGTGTCCAGGCAGGTTTTGAATGTCTCCAGAGAAGGAGACTCCACACCCTCCCTGGGCAGCCTGTTCCAGGGCTCTGTCACCCTCACTGTAAAGAAGTTCCTTCATATTTCAGTTCATTTCATATTTAAGCATTTATAAAACTGCTGTTGAATACTCTCTGATTCTGGCAAATATTTAATCACAAATTCTAAGATTTTTGGACTTCTGTTCCCTGTTAAACTAAAGCAGCTTGACCAGAATCTATCTCAGGAGTTACAAAAGCAGCGAGCTCTCTTCATAGTTCTACTTGCTGGTGTGATTGAAGCCAGTTGGATATGTTGAAATAATGCATAGGTGGCTTTGGAATCCATCACAGAGGAGAGGGATTTAGGCTGTTGGTACACGGGGCACCTAGCTTGCTTTGTGTGACCTCCTCTCTAAAGGAATGGATGACTATTCCCTGTAAAGGAATGTGCCAGCAATTCCTTCAGCCAGACATCTGTCTTTAGAATATAAGGTGTTTTGGTTTCTCAGCTGGATGTAACATTAAAGTTGGATGTTAAGATCAGGAGTTAGGTTGATAACACTGTCCTTGGAGTGCAAGATTCATTGAATTTGAGAGTTTCATTGTGAATTCCATAAAAAAGCTGAACTTAAAACATAGTCTGTTAAATTGATTGCCTTCCCTGACTTCCTTGCCAGAACTGCAGTAGTAGCTGGTAACAGCCTTTTATTCAGGATCATTCCTTTCTGTTTTCCAGACTGCAGTCACAGCTGTCTTCTGAAAACTCTAATGTACAATTATGTGTATTTGGCTAAACAGGTCTTTCCTTACATCAGTGGAATTATCTCTCTCTGTTTGGTGTCCAGTATTTGGGTTTTTTTTAATTTTTCTTGTGTATTCTTTTTCCTTTTTCTTTTCTTTGGTTTCATACACTAGCCAATCAGCCTGAGTAACATTGGGAATGTCTCTGATGGTATAATGGGCATTTATAGAAGTGACTGTAATTAATGATTAATATTTTAGCTGTGCTTGCAAGCTAAGTTTAGGCACTGGCAAAATAAAGAGTTGCCTGGAGTCATTGGCTGATGGACCAGCAAAATAATGGGCTTCATTATAGCAGATGAACCCTCTGAGTCACACCACAGGGAGGGCAGATCTGTGCCAGTGCTGGCCTCGCTCAGTGCTGTGGCCGGGAGGGCTCCTCCTCCTTCTTCCCTGAGCAGCTCCAAATGCCAGGACTGAGTGAACTCCCTGGCTTTAGAAACACACGGCCTTCCCGTTACAGCTTCTACATCCAGCGTGAAGCATTTGAATCTGGGACAGCTGAGCCTTATGATGCAGGTATTGTGAGTGATGTAATGTTCCTGTAATATTTAATTATGAGTTAAGACATTGATTATAGATTTTTCTTAACATAGTTGTGTAAATTGATAGACAACTATGATGCTCGCTAGGACATTACAGGAATAATAACACAAAATCAAGGAAAACAAGGTTATTGAGTACAATGAACCCTTCTTCCCTGGCATCAGAGCAAAACACAGGAAAGGAAACAAAAGGAAATCAATGAGGAGAACCAACCTCACGGAAATTATTAAACATTGCCTTACTCAGAATCCTTCAGTGAAAGAAAAAAAGATGCTCTCCTGAAATATCACTCAAAGTTTTATCTGGTAGATGAATCTGAAGCTTGGAGAAAAGACTGACATTGTTTGCTGGAAGGTGCTGGGCACCCCGATGGCATCAGGTACCTCAAGCTAGGACTGAGTGGGCCAAGGTAGAGGGCATCTTGAGTCTCAGTGTTGATGCTTTCAAGGGAAGTCTGAGCCTCAGACCTTCATAGAAGATTTCTTCTTGACTTCTGTCCTGCTGATACAACATGCTCTGGGTTGCTGTTACTCCAGTCCAACCCAACCAGCTTCAGCCAACTTCTGTCTAGCAGGCACCGTACTGTCTGTCCAGGACATTTTGTGAGTCATTGTAGGGGATGCAACCAAGAAGATGCTGTCTGAATACTGCAGCTACCTGCTCTGTTTTAGTGGTTCATTAGGTCGGACTGCTCAGCTCTGTGATGTTTTTCAAACACAGCTTCACTGGGAGTCCTAGTTTAAATCTCCTCTGTGCATGCAGGCTGCTGGCCTGAGGGCTCTTGGGGCTCCCTGCTTCAAACTTGCAGAGTAACCAGGGACTCTGTTACATATTTTATAATAATTCCTTTTCATTCACTGCTCATTTGTTTTCTGTTTTTATTTTCCTTTTACTGCTGTAAAAGCTCTTCTGTTCTTATATTTCATGTTCACTTCTGTGATTTGTCCTGATGTTCTCTGCGATTATGTTTTAGTAGTACTGAGGTGAATGTCTAAATAATTCAGTGGAATGGATCCATAATGACAGAAAGTGGGTTGCTCAGTAGATGAGAGCACAATCACGCCCATTAACACAGAGCTGGCATTCACCTTATGTACAAGTACATGCAGATTACAGTACTTTGGCTCTGTACAGTTTAGCTCTTAACGTACATATTCGCAGGTTGTTTCTGCTTTTTACAATGATGTACAAAGGGCTGGATGAGGAGGTTTTATTACCAGAAATTAGGTGTGTGAAGCTGTTTTTTTGTGTAAAGATGTGACAGATAGTGACCATTGGAATCCTGTCATTGTAAAACAGTAGATACCACGCTCCCAGTTGAATTTCTAGCTTGGCTCTACCAGCTGTGCTGTAAACACTGCTGTGCCATGTATGCACGTATTTGAAGTGTGCTGCACTTGACTTCTCTCTAGTGTCATCTGTATTGTTCGTTTCTTACAATTTGAGGAGGAGAGGTGAGAACCGTACCCCAGTACAGCCTGGCCATCATCATGGAAACACAAGGCTTGTTGGTGCGTCTTCTCCAGAAGAGGAATGCCTACAATAGTTCCTGTACAGAGCAGACGTGCAGTGTAGCCCACTGGAAATGGATTCAAGCATTTTCTTTCTTCAGTTGTACTAGACCACCAAAAATAAAAACACATTTATATGCTTAGTGATTTAAAGCAGCAAAGACACCTCAGCCCATCTACTACCGCATACATAATCAGTTCTGGTGTTTCTAAGCAAAACAATGCTTCCAAAGGAGCTATTGGGAACAGATGGACTAACATTCATAAAACAGACAGTTCCCTTTGTAAGTTATTTGTTTCAATAAAATGTATTGTTTCTATTGAGATTCAAACTACAAGTTGCTTAAATTATTTTTATATGTGGACATTATATTGCGAGCGTACAAAATGGGCAAAATGTTAAGAATAATTAAGCAGAGTGGTCCTGAATACCCTGGGAAGTCTGAAAAATCATATAGAAAAGAAAGCAGCTATCTGTGGAGTGGCCAGTTCTACTTATATAAGCCCATCTGTTTACATCTCCGCCTGTTCCCTAAAGAAGAATATATTTTATGTGAAGAATTCCCTCCAGATCCTTCAGACATTTTATCATTCACGAATGTTCCTGATTGTTCTCTCTCTTTCCTTTGTAAGAAACTTTAGAATTAATGTTTTCAGTGCTCTTTCTTAGAACATTTACAAGACCAATACTCGACATACATATAAAATTATTGTTCACTTCTTTACTCTCATCTTGAATCCCTCAGACTATCTAGATATTTTATATCTAGTTGGTCATGTGGAAAGGCTCTTTGCTGTTTACATGGTGTCTGGTCAGTGACAGATTATAAAACTTCTTTTAAATAAAGAAAAAGTTACTCATAAGCTCTAAACTTTGTGCTTCCCTGTATCTCCCAGTCCGAGGAGTTCGGCAAAATGTAGAGCTAATATTTTACTGCCGAGAAGCACCAGATGTACATTCCCTGGCTTATGTTCCATCCTCAGAACTACTTCAACAACAAAATTACCTGAATAACATCAGATATAATAATGTGTACTTTTTTGATCTTTTTATTAAATCCTATTATCAAAGTGGAATTACCCACTCTCAAAGATAAGATGGGAGGAGGCCAGCTTTTGAAGATCGTTTGAATTTCTTTCATTTGGTGGCCTAATCCTCTTCCTACTCTATTGAACCTCTCTAAATTGTTTTAGGATTCTTAGATCAAAAAAAAAAATCTCTGAGAGTTCTAACTTCTGATTTAATTATTGAAGTGTAAATTCTTTACATAAACTTTAGTGACACAGCAAATGCAAAACAAAATGAGGTCAAGTCAAAAAAGGAGCAAATTCAATTAGCCCTTTCAAAGAAATCTTGACTTGATTTTGAGTTTTGAATTACAGATTTAGAATAAAGGTGGTTTTTTTCTTGCCAGCTTCAGTGGAACTGAAATATGTTATTTCATCTCAGTTCTAACAGTACATTCCCAACAAGTTTGAGGGATTCAGGTGCTTGGAAGGCTGTTAACATTCTGCTCTCTTCCCAGGTAGGTAAGTCCATTGCGACCACCTGTCCTGGTTTTTAGCTGGGACAGAGCTGGGTTTCTTTTTCAGTAGTTAGAATAGCGCTGTGTTTTGCTTCCAGCCTGGGACTTGTTATGAGAGAAACACTGAGAACACACCAGTGTTTGTGTTTTTGTTGCTGGAAATGAGGGACTTTTTGTTCTGTCAGTCTACAAACGCAAGCTCTCAGGGGGTGAGGAATATTTACATTAATAAGCTAAATTGGTATTTGGCTCTGCCAAGGGGCTGTTCCATCTCCTGTACCCATGGGCAGGAGATCCATGAGGGGCTCTTCCTCTCTTGCTCTCTCTGGCTTTCGCTCGGGCTCTGGCTCTCCCGGGATTGCGGTTTCGGGTCGGGGTTGTCGCTCCTCCGGAATCGTTATCTGGGAACGGGCCAGGCTTGGTTGGCGGGTGGTGAGCAATGGCTGTTATTGCTATTGAGTGTTAGTAGTGTTCTCTTAACATCAGCTTTTGCTTGAAATGTCTTTCTTCTGTCCCCTGCTTTCTGCTTGCTGAGTGGCTGCTGCTACTTGTTTGTGAGTCTGGCATCTCATGTAAAGAAGGGGGAATCTGGCATCCTTTCCCAGCATACACACATTTATACTCCCCAGCCTTTCCTAGCAGAGATTTTCCATGAACTCCTGTCCTTCATTGCTGAGGTGATACTGGGGTTTCTGCAGCACTTGTGAGGAATAATTTTTTACCTAATATTTGTTCTCTCTGTTGTAAGCAGTAACTAGCTGTGTTTCAGGTAAGTAAGTTATTCCACAGTAACCTGTTTGTGGCCTTGGATGCCTTAGAGACAGAAGGAGATAGGGAGGGCAGTGCCCTCTTGACAAGGGATACTAAAGGCAGGTCATGGGATACATTCATGGTGCCATCTCTCTGTAGGTGCTGGAGTAAGATGTAGTGTGCAAAGGACCCATCATCCGACGTTTTTTGGGGAGCAGGGTTGGTATTTGTGTGGAAGATTTAAATGGCTTGGTGAACCAATTGGTTCTCAAACTGAAAACCTTTTGGGACTGAGGGTATTAATAAATTTTTTTTCGATGAAGGGCAAAAGAAAGATGAGGCAGAAGTAGGGGCTGTATCTGGGGGCTCTTCCCTGCAGTGGAGACAGCACACCTTAGCCAGTGTGGCTTCAACACTTGATTTCTTCAAGCACGCTGGAGGGTTTTTGCTGGTGTTTGAAGTGGCTGGGCTTGATCCCCCTGACTGCTCTGCTGCATCTTTTCTTGGAGATCCTCTTGGTTGTACATAAAGTGGGCTATGTGTTGCTGTTTCATATATAAGTGGTACCTGAGTGGGTGCAGATGACATCTGAATCGTGGGGAGAAGTGAATTTAGAAAAATTCACATGGACTACCTTGGGCTTTTTAACTCAGTAACCCACCAGAACTGAATTTCCACCTGACTATGTTGGAATTACCATAGCGTTAGGAGGTGCTGTCTGAGCTGTTCTTTCACTAATATTTTTGTGCTGTGTTAACTTTTCCTTTAGTAGGCATTTCTCATAAACAGCATTCCCCTCTTTTTTGCTTTGTTTATTATAACAATGTCTTTTCTAGATAGATTTTAAAATAAATGTCTCTGTATCTTTTTGGGAATCTGGATATAGCATTCTTCAACTCTTTAGGCATTAAAAAATAGTTTTCCCAACCCATCCAGTGAGTCCAGCAGTCCAAAGCAGGGATTAGAGGAGAGGTTTCTATTTAAGAATAGATCACAGCTAAAGAAATTCAGAGTATTATGGGATTCTCTGTCAAGGCCTTTGAAGATACTGTCTAAAATACTTTTTAACTACTTGGCTCTATCAGCTATGGGGGAGTTATCATCTACTGTTTCCAAACGGTTAGCAGATAAAGTCTTACAGGCTTGGAGCAATCCCAATGGTACGGTGAGTCAATTTATGGGAAAAATATCTCTCGAATCAGTAGTTAAAACTTTATTACAGATGGCTCAGATATTGGGCTTGATTTACTCTTTATATCTTCTGTAGTGACATGAGTGAATTGTCTACAGAAAAGCCACATCATACTTACTACAGAATAAAGGGCAAACAGCAAAGGTAGTTGGTTCTTCGTGGCCCCAAATCACTTCTTCCGTTTTCAGCAGAAGGGGGAATGCAGAAATAAAACAAGATTCTTTTTGGGTTGTTGCAACAAGTTAATACCACACTTGTTTATACTTAGGATGTGCTTAAAATAGTTTAAATAAATGTTTTAATACATACCAAAGAAAGTTGTTTTACCTGATGATAGTATTTTATTTGATTTTATGCCTCCCTAAAACTATCAGGCATTAATTTAAATACTGCAAGGCAAAGAGAAGGAAGATCATAATGATTTTAACTTGTTTATATCTTACCAAATTTAGAACTGAAAACTCCTTGCACTTTTGGAAACTGAAAGCCTTTATTTTACTGTGAGACACCTGAATATTTGCCTTTAGATATATCTCAAGGAAATAAATTTTAAAAAACATATTTAAAAAAATTTCTTAAAGTATATATTAAAAAATCCTACAGCCATCATCATTTTTTGCACTTCTGTGAGGAGAATACATGGCAGTCTGTGCAGAATTCTTCTGACAATACATACCCTATTTTAAATTAAAATGAAGAATGTACTGGGATTATAAGTGGGCTGCAGTGTTTTATTTCTTATTCTATTTTCATGGTCCATGTAATACAGGCCATAGTTTAGGATTATATTTTTTGAAGGACAGTCTTGACTTCAAAGTTTTAAGTGATACCGAACATTTCATGAAAAAAAAGATAACTGAGAAAATTCTCATCATTCATACTTTACATGTTTGAAATAAGATGAAAATTGTAAAATATCATCAAATTAGAACTGGTTAAAATAGTTCTCCTGAGCACACATTGCCTAAATGAGAAGTATTGCAGAAATAATATGTTGAAGTCTTTTCCAGTTTCTCTTGACATTTGATAGAGTTCTCTTGACTTTTGGATTGCTAAGCTGGGGATCCTTGGATCAGATTCATTCTCTATCTTGACCTTTTAAAAATACCTGTGCTTTGAAGTTTGTAATATCAGATGTTGCAAAAGAAGGTTGTAAACAAAACCTCTGAGCGATTATGGAGAAATCCACCCAGTATATAAGCTGCTTCTCAGCTACTTGTGATTGACTCATGAGCTGGTGCATGAAGGTGTGTAAGTGATACAGTTTTTTTAACCTGTTATATTTTTAGAAGGAAAGTGATTGAATGGCATAATGCGACACTAATGCCCATATCAGTTAATAAAATAAATGTGATGCTATTATTCATGGTATTTTAAGAAAAAAAAAAATCATTGACATTGTATGCATAAAATAGACGCGAATAATGGCAGAACCTAATAGGTTCTAACTTCAAAAATATCCAGCAATTATGCAACTTGAATTAGCAATCTTAACTTACCCATATATTTACATATTAATGGTCCTAAGTGGTAATTGCAATTGTCTCTCATCATTGCTTCCTTTGACCCTCATTTATCAAATAAGAAATATGAAATTCCATTAAGTAACATTAATAGTAGAAAATTAATTTAAGGCAATATATCATCAATTAGCAAACCCTTAACACATCTTACTGTTTTCACCTGATGCTTACTTGAAGAAAAAAAAGATAATTATTTTATGTATATCTGAATTAGAAGATATCGTGTTATGCATGTATGATGGAAATGAGAAATAAAGTATATTAGATTTCCTGGCCTGGATCCAGTAAAGCATCAAAATTCCTGTTGACTTCTCTAGAATATTCACATGTGGCTGATGAAGGGCAAAGAGCTCTGCAATATATGGAGTCAGGGCCAGTGCCAGCACCTTTTGACGGGGAAAGACTACACTTTTGACAGGGCTTATCTTTATGCCTGGGCTCATTTTCTCTTTTTTATGCAACTAAATGTTCTCACAAGTAAGCAAGACCTTCCTTCAGATAATTAATGCATCTAGTTTATCTTTCCACCAGACCTTACAGAATGGTTCTCCTGATTCATTCTTCTTCGTGGGGAATGACGTACCCATGGCTGTTGTGCGTTATAGATCAAGATTAGAAAGTGGTGTTTGCATCTGGCCAATGGGTCTTTAGTCATCAAATCGACAAATGGAGCTAATGTAGAATAGTAACGTGTGAAGTTACTTCTGAGTACTGAAGACTAAAATACATTTTACACAGTGTGCTGCTCTTAGAAGAAGAAAAAAAAAAATTACAAAAGCCATTAAAAACTAAATGCCTTATATTCATCATGTCAGTGAGGCTATCATCATCTGTCACAGGACATTTATGATTTTTTGGACTGCAAATGTTACTGTTGTCCATAAAAGCAAGAATGAGTTTTGTTATTTCATTAAATGCCAGCCATGTAAATAATACCTCTCTTTTCAACCTCTTTTTCAAAGGCTACATTTTCAAGTATTTTAGTGGGTTTTGAGAAGGACTTACACAGTGAGAAATTGTTAAAGTTAACAACATTATTAAGTTGCCATCTATGGAACATCCTATAAAGATAGCTGGGAGAACACAGGTATGATTTCCTCCCCCTTTTCAGATGAATTTCCCCTGGTTGTCCATGTAAATGTTACACTGGGGTTTTTTGGCTCTGTGAGGTGTGTGGTTGCTAGAATAATAAGTGTAACCTGGAAATGCTCTGACAGAAGTTTCAAATCTTCATGCTTGTGGGTTTTAAAGATGAGTTATGAATCACAACAGTTTGAGATCTGGCGTCAGTAACAGACTAACTTGGTAGCTTTTCAAGGTGTAATTAATAAATTTCTGTGTGAGAATTAACTTCTCCAGAGCCTGATTGCTGGGAGCTGAGGACGCTATGCTCTCCTGCACTGCAAGCGTGTAAAAGCCCATCCGCTGCTCCATAAACGTTGTCCTTGTGGGATATTAAGTTTCTCAGTTCTATTTGTAGCAGGATTTTGTTTTTCCTCTGATGGTTGCTAATTAATTCAGATTCCATTGTCCTTTGAAAAATCTCAGAATCCTGTTTATCTCTAGGATTTAAACTGGCTGTAATCAACAGATTGATTGGTGAAAAGAATATCGGGTAGCAAGATTAGTAGAACATAATGAGCCAACGTACTGCTGCTACCACCATGAATGATGACAATGTGCAGAGAATACATTAAAGGAGGCAAAGACTTCCATTATTTTGGAGCACGTTAGATCAAGTAACATCTCCAGAGTTACACCCACTGGATAGAAAGTTGATGAGAACTGGAGACAGACTAAGGAAGTTTGCTATTGGCTTTTGTCTTCACATGCAGAACTAGCAGCCAAAATGAATTACAGTTCTATATTGAAACAGCTCTGGGATACAGGACTAGCAGGAGAGTGGTGTAACTGTCACTGCAAGGCTTTGCGACATTATTCATAGAGACTTAGAGGCAATTAACGTGACTTCACTCAGCTGAGTTTTCAGGAAGGAAATAAACAGCCTAACTTCAGAATGAGAGTTGCTGCTCTTTTTTTTTTTTTTAATATATATTGCATATTCACCGTAGAAAGTATTTGCACATTAAAGATAGCTGTAAAACATGACATTAGGCAAATAAGCCTTATACATGGCGGAAAAAATGGAAAGTATATTTAGCCTACCAAGTCAAATGCGAATTTATTTTCATTTTTTAAAGTGGTCATGATGGTCATGACCAACAGTTAAATTTTTGTAGTTTAGCTAGCTCAGTTCTTATATCTAGCATGAACTTGATTCTTTCAGAGAACAGAACTTTTATTCGTTCAGGTGTGAAATGTGCTTTAAGCAGGACAAAGCTGAGGCCACTGGGCAAGTCCCATGGGAGTAGAGTTGAGACAGGCTTCTTCAGTACAAAGACTCCAGCCGACTGCTTTCCACGGGCTTGTCTGCAGTGTACAGGCTGGCACAACTGCAGGTCGAGGGTTAGTAAAATGAACCTTTAGGAAGCAGCTCACCACAGCACCATCGTTTCATCTACAGGTTTGGTTTGTGTGTCCGCGCACACTGGTGATTAGGGCAGCATGGTTAATCTTGAAATAGAGCATGATGCACTTAGGCAGGAGAGAGGGAGCAAGTGGGTCATGTGTTTGTGCAAAATTGCCTCTATGTGAAATGTTGCCAGGCAGAAGTGTTCAGATGAGGTGGGCTGGGACCCAGGGCTCGCCCCTAACTCATACAGGGGGTTATGTGTATTCTGGTGATGAACTGGTTAATGCAGTTGGCCCAATGCAGAACCACCCCAGTGTAGAATCTCCGTTCACAGTACTCTTGGGCAGAGCATGCTTTTAGCAGCCTCCTCCTGGCCCATGTCCATGTGGCTGTGGAGACTGCAACATTTAGCTCCCAAGACTGGTGCTTCCCATTAAAAAAAAAAAAAAGGCATTTTGTTGTAGGTATTAAAGAGGCATATCCATGCAGTCTTTCCATCCCCTTTCCTCTCCAGGTTTTTGTTCGTTCCTGTCCTTGGCAGGTGTTTCTGGTCACAGCCCCTTACTGAACACTGCCTTTTAGGGATGCTGTTTCTTCAGCAAAGGCAGCAGAAGGTGCCTCTGTGTCAGGCAGGTGAGAAAGAGGGCAGCAGGAGAGGTAGAGCTGCTGCTCTTCCTCCTGCATGGAGTGAGCAAAAGCATGGTCTGGGCAAAAGGAGGGAGGAAGATGAAGATGTACAAAGGAAAACAGGGACAAGAACATAACGAGCGGAGTCAGTAAAAAGAATTGGGCAAGGATATTTGTGTGGAGGGGGGATATGTCAGTATTTATGGACTTCTGGGAAAGCAAAGTAGTGTAGGGTTTGAAGTGGATTGTTTTAGGAAAGGGAACATATTGATTGTGGGGGAGTAGATAATTGATGCTGGAAGAAGGGAATTTGCATGTGCGTGCAGCCATAGCATGCAAAAATAAAACATGTTTGCTGGCAGCAGCAGTCAGACTTTTGAATATGCAAATGTGAGATTGCATATACATACACAAGTGTTAATGCATGCAATAAATCTCTGAGTAAATTTTGCAGGTTCATTTTGTGTCTCTGTTAATACAAAAGTGTGTTGAGCGGAGCTTGACTGGGGAGAGAGCAGTGAGGGGGATCTGTATGGGACAGAAAACAAGGAGCATACTGTAATTATGTTAAAACCAAGCATTACAAGCAGGAAATGCAAAGTTATGATTACTATTAAAAGAGACCCAGGCATGTTAATTTATGGAAATTAGCAGTTTAAGGCATCTAAAAAACTATGTACTGACATAAAATTCTGCTATAAAATTATGATTAAGGCATTTTCATGTTTGTGGCCCCAAATTAGTTGGTTTTTAAAGATGCTTTTTCTCCCCATGATGCCACTTCAGGGAAGGAAGCAAGACGTTCAGTCTGCATTTCTAACTTCACAGGAATGGTGTAAAGTAGAAAGGTTACGTTGGTGAACTTAGTCTCTGCATTTTTCTTAGTGGATTATTTTGCTCTTGATTTTAGGGTTGACCATTTTTGGTATTCTTTCTTTTCGTTGACCTTTTGTATTTCATTATTTTATTCATGTTTAAGTGTAAAATACTCAATGCAGTATGTTTAGGCATATGAATATAGAGATCAGAACTGAGGACAGGACTGTTAGAGCTAAACCCTGTGACTTTCTCCCTTCATTTGCTTAACAAAAAAATAATCCAACTTTTCAACTGAAATATGTTTTCTGTTGGGGAAGCCCTTAATCCCCTACATAGATTTTAGCTTTTTTACCTTGACATGAAAAGCAATTTCAGCCCTGTGTTGAAGTTATTAGTGTTCAAGGCCACAAGGTGTATGTTAAGTGCTCTTCAACTTCCACTGACAGTTCTTCCAGGAAATACACAGAAGTGGTCCTTTTTTTTTTCTTTTTTAACCATTAAAAAAAGAAACATAGACACATTTTTGCTCTTACTTCTGTCTTTGTGGCATAGTTGTCATAATTTCAAGTGGCAGAATGACTTATTCTGCATTAGCAGTAATAAAAACGTGGCACTGGAACATTTCTGTACATGGTACTGTCTGAAGGAGCTGAAAAGAAAACTGAAATCTTGCTTGTAGGAAGACTTAAAAATAGAGGATAATTTATCATGCTATAAATAGGGAAATATTAACATTGGAATAAGTAATAGAAAATGCATAAATATAAAAAATTAGATGTATATTTTAATATTAATTTATGTTTTAAAGGGGTGCTTAAATTCTGGAGTTGGGTATATACCCCCCATACCTACCAGGGGCATAATTCTAATTCTTCATCAGTGGAACTTCATTCCTAAGCTATTCAACAGCCTATCTACATATTGCAGTATGGGCTGCAAACACCATTAGGAGGCTGGCTTTCATTTCCCAGTGTTGAAGGGTTGGCTTCCAGCTCTGGGGTCACAGCTGTAGCTCCATGAACAGCTCTGGCATCAGCTCACAGTGCCGCTCGGAGGGACGCACGCTTCTTCTCTCCCCTTCCCTTTTCCTGGCATTGGTGGTGTGTAGCTGCTTTGTGAGCCAGACCAGGGAACCACTTCAGATAAAATCCACTCTGAAAAATGGAAGTTACTTTTCAGCTGTATTTGTTTCCTGCTTTAGCTCACGGCACAGTCAAAGGGATGTTTATGCTGGCAAAAAGGAGAGGAGCAGAAACGTGTTCCTGGGAGCGGGCTGGAGAGCAGAACCACCATTTGTGCCAGCAGCAAACTCGCTGTTGGGATAAATAAACTTGAAATTATACCATCAGAATTGAGGAGAAATCTTAATCCTGTGCAGCCACAGGCAGCATGTGGTCTGACAAGAAAGTGAAACCAGTTTAATGGCTAATTGTGACTATAAGAGGCAATTCTGCCCTCCTATTTCCTCTTCACTCCTTGTCCCTTGCCATGTTCTCCCTCTGCTTCCTTGAGCTGTCTCTGATCTAATCTGACATCTCAATGAGTCAGTTCAGGGAGTTAAACCTACAGAAAACTCACCCTATGAACCAAAAGGTGTGTGGGGCTGTTTGTATTCCTTTGGTTTTGGCTCTTTAGCGTGAATGTGGTGTAAGAGAAGGGACAGAAACAGGGGAGCGAGAGGCGGAGTGGGCACTGCCTTGTAGGTCGGGGTTAAAGATTGCATTAGCCATATCACCTGGTAGCAGGCGTAGCCGGGGGGAATAGTTTGAATTGAACATATAAAACGGAAAATGAGGATGATGTTAAATTCAGAAATCAACAGCGGGATAAGACAGGGATTTCCCGAGGATGTTAGATGCTAAGCCTCCCATTGAGATTCAGACGAGTTCCAGCATCTACTTCTCATAGGCTTTTTTAAAAAGTTGAGATTAAACTCTTTAACTCTTTTATTATAATTACTAAAAGCTTAATAAAACATTATGTGTTTTGAATGAAACTCTGGCCCAGCTAAAAACAAAATTGCGAGTTTAACTTCTCTGAGGCCAGCACTTATAATACTGGCTTTAATGAATTCATTGTCTATATTACGTGCTACGAGGCTAGGATGTACTTCAGAAGAAACCTCCACAACTTTCATTAGAGCAAACTGAATATGTTTAGCACTCTCACGAAATAAGAATAACACTTTTGAAATAACAAGTGCAGGATGTCAATTGATTTAATGGACGATAAGAGGTAACGCGTGCAATTGTGAGACTTTAGAAATCCAATTATTTCTATTAATATGCTTGCATTAAAGAGACATATTTCAGTGCTGTCCCATGCCTCACTTGTCTTGCTGCCTGTTATCAAACCGAAGCCTTTAAAATCTCCCGTTTGCATTTTAATTGGCTTTGGGAATAAGCAGGAAAAGAATAATGGAAATAAGTAGCAAAATTAAAGTAATGCTTTTGAGAATCCGGAGGCATGTAACAGACTCTTTCTCACTAACATAAGCCCCTGCTTCTGATACACTTGTGTCTGAGACATCTGAATCCTTTTTGTCTCATCATTTAAAAGAGGGGGAAGGAGGCTTTTTAATTCTGAACATGCTCTGTGCGTGTTTCAGTGTTAATATCACAGGTGGAGTCTGGAATTATATTCACTAAGCCCTGCCTGTATTTCAAGCCAACGTGCTGAAGTGGAGAATTTAATTCATATAAATGTGGAGAAATGGAGGCAGCAGCAGAGGGAAGTCTGCAGGCAGAGGTGAGTGCAATCAGTGCTAAGCAGATTTCTCTGGCTGTGGGACACTGCTCCTTCACCACTGAGGATTAAGCCCTCTGGGGTCGTGCAGGTTGAGCCTCCACAATTGTTGTTGTGCTCCCTTGTAATAAAACACAGTGGTTTTCAGCCTTTCAACCTCAGCTCTTAGGGGATCCACCTGGCAATATATAGCTCAAGTTTTCTACAGTGGTGTGGTGTACAAAGATGTCTTTTCTTTTTCCCTTTCATTTTTTTTTTCCTTTCACCTACTGCATACCCTGATTGCACTTAAAAGACATAGTGGTAAACCCTGTAATCCTGTAAACGCTGAATCCCGTCACAGACTTGGTTGAATCTCCTGAAATGCAGAATTTCCAAACATAGTGATATTGAGATCAATTCGATTTGCTGCATTGCCTGACATTAGCATCATGATCATAGATCTTCATAAAAGGCTGGCAGAAGAGTTGCAATCTAGAAACTCTTTCTGTAACCTGGCAGTACAAAACGTTAGAGGGGTGAACGGCAGCCCCGGGAGCTGTATTTAGCTGTCGAAGGCAGGGCTATGTTGGTACTGCAAATGAAACTCTCTGTGCGTCCCTTTCCCTGTGGATATAAACTCCCGTGAAAAGCAACATAACAAATTAAACCCAAGCTCCTAAACTGAAGTTAATGCTGACTGAGCTGCAGCCACTTCTCATAAGTCGCAGTTACGACGGACGCTTGAGCGGGGTTAGCTATTTGGCACTGAACCTCAAAAGCCTTCCAGCAATTTAAATGTGGGTATGAATGGTTATTGTTTTATTCAAAAGTTACCACTCATGTGGCCTACAGTATGACTAGACTAAATTATTAATTTCTGGAGATTCTAATGGAAAGAGGGGAAGGGAATATTATTCAAAGAACTCATTTGGAAACCAAAATGCCATTAGGGCGTGTAGGTTTCCAATTTGGACTAAGCAAAGAATAATACATCAGCTCTTTTTTTCCTTCTCTGTCACATTCTGTTCTTAAAGCATGAGTGGGATGCTCTCCAACTCCAGGTGGAGGGAATAGATTTATTTTATGCTGAAAATAATGGGCTTGTATGTGTTTGTGTGTTTGGTTGAATGGGAGGCTTTTTCATCAAATAGCTGTTTATATTCACAGACCTCTTTGCTGAAAGGAAGAGTTGTAGATGATCTGACAAATGGTCATGAAATACAATACACTTTTCTTAGCTTGTCAAAGTTTGGGGAGTAGAAGCGACTGGAGGAAAATGCACGATTATGCTTAGAAATAAGGAAAGCCTAGTTTTATTCAGGCAAGGGAGGTCACGTTGGATCATGGCAGGCTCAGTGAATAGGGTGCGTGGGGAGCTGCTGGCTTCTCTGCCCCCTGGTTTCCACTGATGGAGTGGGGGCCCAGTCTCTCCTGGCTTTGAGGAACAAGGAGAGGGCATGTCATCCCAACACTGCCTGACAAGTGAGCGCAAGGAAAAACTTTTCTGTTCTATGCTAACATCTAATGAAAGCAAATACAGGCACAGGCAGAGGCTCCTGATTGATTTGCATCATTTTGATATGTAACTTTTTGCTTTGCTTCTAAAAAATCCGCAACCAACTCACCCCACTTTTTAAGTGGAATTCAGGATGACTTGAGTGTATTGCTGTTTAAGTGAGTTCCAAAGGAAAAATTTGCTTAATTTTATTTATTCGTATGCTGCTACATTAATAGCAGAAAGCAATAATGCTTGAAATCGTCTAAACAATTTTCTGTTTAGTACTTGAATCTATCAGGAAGAAACTAGCTTAAATGAGCGTAAAAATCATTAATGTATTTTCCCAAGGGATCCAAAATCTGCATTTTATATAAATTGCTTTTAAAAGTTTAAATACACATCCAAAGATATATTTCAGAATACCAGATGGCTTAATAAGCATTGTTTAATGTTATTTCTAAAATGTGTGGGATCTTATGGTAATTGAAATTCAGCAAGAATATCTGAACTGTTGTGTTTTATTTAGCTGATGTATATCTTTATAGCTATAAATTGGGTTTGATTTGCTTTTAAATTTTAAGTGCATCTTACTGGATGAAATTATGTCCTTTTTTGCTAAAAACCTCAAGCTGTTATCTTTTTCTCTCTATAATTTGCTTAGTTTTCCTCCTCTGCAAAGCAGGGAAATGCTAGTTTAAAAAGCATAAAAAGAGCACCAACAGGAAAAAAAAAATAAAGGAGCACACCCGTGTCGGTAGCTGAATAGTTACTGCGAAGGGAAACCTTTCAGATGGTTTCTTTCATCTTAGCCTTAGTGTTTAATGTATGTCAGTGCCCAGCAAAGTTTAAATATTCTCTAAGCTGGTCTAGCGTCAGAGTGGACTCGGGGACTGAACTCTGGGAGCTCTTTACAGCTCAGTGTTATTCCCGTTCTCCTTTAATAGTACATAGCAGAAGCTTATTCTGAGCAGGTTACCTCCCTGTAGTTCCTTTTTGGGGAAGGTAAGGTGGAAGTTAGCTGGCTAAAAGCAAAGGATTAAAAAGTCCAGTATTTATAAAAAGGAGGAAGAGGGAAAAATCCCTCAAAAAACCCTGCTTGCCTTGCATGTCATGGTAGCCCTGGGTCTGACATTGAACACCCTTGTGTGCTGCACTGAGCTGTGCTAAGCCATACGCCGTTCGTTTGGCCTACTTGTTCCTCCCAAGCCCCTGAAAACAAAATAAAAAGATTACTACCTTTTGTGAGAATACAGCCCGTTCCCTCCAGGAGTTCGGATCCACCAGCAATCATTGTAACTCACTATTAGGTTGATTCAGCACCATACTGGGCTTTTCTCTTACTTTCCGACAATTATGGAGGCTGACAGAAAGAAGAAGAAGAAGTATGCTGCAATAAATGGAAAAAGAAAGTGAGGAAAATATTGGCATTTCCTAAGATTTAGGACACAGTCACAGTAAATCCAGACTTAATAGGAACCTGACTTTAATATAAGAAAAACACCAGAATCAGTCTCCAAAGGCAAATAATTTCTGTGACTTCTCATTTCTGACAGAAATGCTGGCTCTTCATGTAATTCATCTAGAGATATTGGTGAATCTTAATCTGTGGAATATGATACGAGCATGGTTCTTAAATGCTCTGTTAACCATTTTTCTGTATTTAAACTGGAAAGCATTTTGAATTCCCACAATATTATTTCATAACTATAATTTTATACACTGCAAATGTGTATCTTAATAGAAAGAAAAGTGGAAAATCATCTCAAGAGCTGTGAATAAGACTTTGCATCCTCAAGTTTGTGGAACAGGCCTGAAGGCAGATTTCCATTCAGGTATTTATTAATTCAGATAGATTTTGTTCTGTGAGCTGGCTTTCTCTTTCTACACTCAGCTGGTATTAGAGATCTGTAGTGAGTGCAGAGGACTGAAGGTTTTTTATATGTTAAAGTTTTTTTCTTCTTTGCTAGCACTTTTATGTGTTAGACTTCTTAGAGACATTGTTCAGACACAGATTACGGGAACTGTCAGGGATGGAAACCCCCAACTAGCAGAAGTTTGTACTGTGTAGGTGACTGCTGTTTCTGTGTCTTCCCACTGTATAAATTCTATGTCATTCTCCCTAAGACCTCACTTTAATCACAGTCCTTCATAGCACTGTGTCTTCCCAGAGCAGAGTACTCTTTTCTATGGCTTGATATATCCCACAGAATCCTGTTTCTCCAAATGGCCTATCTCTCTCTCTCAGACCCGGAGGGATGGGCACACTGAACTCTTCAGCTTCCGTTCATTTTGAAATCTCTGTGCCTGAACTTGAGATTTCCCCCTGGTGAAGGCCCTTTCTATCAGTAGGGCAAAGCATGAGCTCTCATGGATTTTGGAAGCTTCTGAAGTGAGGGACAAAATTAAGTCTTGATGTGAAGATTGCAGTGATCAGCTTGCAGTAATCAGAGGATCCAGCCACAGCATCATTTCAATGGTCACAGGACTAGTTCCATCAATTGATTCACTTGCTGTGCCCGTTTGATGTCACTCTCTCTAATATTTTGTGTTATTGGGGTGGTTTTGTACAAGATGGGAGTCTGCCTTAACACTGGAGATGCCTCCATTTTAAGGATTTTCTGCAAGTGGTAATTTATTTTATTTTCTTCTGAAGCCCCATTTTGATCTAATGTGTTCCCTGCTCTCAAAGACAAGCATAAGAGAATTGTGTCTACGTCAGGGAATCTGTCAGAGTTTCAGAGAATGTAAAAACCTCTGTGTATTTGACAAGTTTCTCTGTGCTGTTCAATTCTCTGAATTAATCATGATTACCTCCCCTAAAATTGAGTTCCTTGGGGACAGTATAGGTTCTTCTCCCAAATAAAGTATTGGGACAATACCTTCACCATCAGAACGGCACACATCTGTCTATGCAGGGATTGACTATAAGCTCACTTTAAAAATCTTTGAAGTTTTCTTTTTTTTGTTTCATCATGCTCAGGAAGGTATTAGTGTCTCACTGGAACAGCTCTTGGGGTACAGCACTTAAGGTTTTGGACTATCTTGTTTTCTGTTTAGATCTTCTCAAAGATAACACTAGAAGACCAACACCAGAGAATGTCTGCTCTCTTACCTGATGCTTAGAGATCTAAGGTTTCATATCCACCTCTTTCTGTGTCCCTTTCAATGATAGCATCTGTTTGTATTCATGTGAGGTGTTTGCTTTGGGAAAGCAATTTTGCCATCCTTTTTCCCCAATTACACTGTAAGTTGTTTTGCTTTTTCAGCAGGTAATGTCCAGAATTTTACATATGAAAGTGTAAAAGGACCACCTTGAAGAAGGACAGAGAAAGATTTCTCATCACTCTCTCTGCTTTGCTACTAGCTTATATACCCGATTGCTTTCACATTTTTCTCAAAATTCACTTGCCTTAAGTGTTATGGGGAAAGTAGGATCACAAGACAACTCAGATTGGAAGGAACTGCAGGAGGTCTCTAGTCTGTCCTACTACCCAAAGCAGGGTCAGATATGACATCAGACTAGGCTTCTTGAAGGCTTTGTCCCGCCTGTTCTTGAAAGACTCCGAGGATGGAGAGTGCACAAAGTCTGTGGGCAGCCACTTTCAGTTCCTCATTGAGGAAAAGTTTCCTTTTATCCAATCTGAACCTCTTTTCTTACAATTTCTGCCCATTTTCTCTGTCTCTCAACATCCACTACCTCACAGAACAAGTGCCCTTGACCATCTTAGTGACCTTCCACTGAACTCACTCCAGTTTATCAATGTCTTTCTCATATTGGGGGCCCAAAACTGGATGCAACATCTACATGTGGTCTAACAAGTGCTTAGTTAAAGACAGATCAACTGGCTGTGCTTCTATTGGTACCTCCTGTCCTGGATGATGTAAGACTGCTTAGGAAGAATTTGGGTGAGTATCTCAGTTCTGGACTTTGGTTCCTAGAAAGGATTTTAATTTTCTAAGGGGTTCCCAAAGTACTTGGAGAGTATTTCAAGCAGAAACCTGGACTGATAACTTCCTAAGGTCCCTACCAACTTGAATCATTGTAAGTATGTGGATCTGTAAGATTTTTCAAAAAAGCATGGTGACCAGTAACCTCATAACCTTTCCTTCACCTACTCAGTCTTTGAAGTTTACTATTGAAAAGAAGGCTCTGCATGTGCCTCAGTTTTTAAAAGTAAACAATTATCAACAGTATTAAAAAAGGTATCAAAATAGAAAAAAGCCAAATATTAAACAGTCAGATATAGAAAATACTAAAACATTATCACCTAAAAAGGCACATTAAATTTTACTAGTCAATCATTCAAATTATTTTAAATATCTGCTTTTAATTCTTTCCTTTATAGCTTTTTATGATTTGTTTTGTCCTGTATGTACAGTATGTTAAAAAACAGGAAGCAGGCTTTGACTTTTTCCTTAAATTCCTTAAGGAACCAGATGAACAATGAAAACATACTTCTGGGTACTTTTTACTTTATTGCATGTACTGGAAATATTACCTGAAACATCTAAATGTTTAAAAAGACAAGAGCATTTCAATCCCTATAGAGCATATACTAGACCATGTAATAATTTGAAATCTTACAGTGGCTTTCCTCCTGATCTTTTTTGAAACATAGCACACAGTTTGAGCGCAGTTTTATCCTTGTTCTTCCTGGGAGATAAAGTTATAACCTCTCTTTCTGTTATAAAACTTCTTTTAAAATGCAAAATTGGGCTTCTATTATTTATTGCTGGGTTTTGTCAGTACTTTAGTACACAGTTTATCAGTTAATATGGTGAATTTGGTTTATTTTTGTAAGAAGAGGGGGGCATTTTAAAAATGCACTTGTTTACACTTGAGAAAGCACTTGCCAAATGGGGCGTGTTATTCATTGGCCTCTATTCAGGGATTGGGTAAGGACACGACAGTAGTGCTCAGCAAGGGCAAAACCTGTCTTCTGAGGCCAGAAGGAACCACTACAGAAATAATAAGAAATATTAACATTGCGAAAGAGATCTTGAGGTATCAGGAGACGGATCATCCCGTACCCAGGCTACGTACAGCTGGCCAGATCAGTATATACAGACATTAGACTTTTTCCCAGTAGTTCTTCTGCAAAGCGTCTAAAAAATTCAGATGGTGCATCACCACTTTCAGTAACCGTCTCGGCACTTCCATGAGATTGCATCTTTTTTAGGACTGCGTTTCTCTAGCTCCCAGAGAGTGTATTTTATTATGCCTTTAATAAGACTGACAAGTTCCCTGCCATCAGTCCCTTAGGCTCCTGTGTGTAAGCAGTAAGGTCACCTTTCAGCCTTCGTTTTCATAAGCAAGAATTACACTGTGTGAATCTGAGTGGGTTTGCATCTGCCCAGCTCCTGGTCCAAGCTGGTGTTTATTTTAAACTGTCCTAACTTCCCCTTGGTCCCCTTGCTTTGGACATGGTCACATGAGCCTACTAAAGCTTAGGAAAGAAAGCCAAGTCATCCTGAACCTGCTGTCTGCTGAGAAGCAAACACTAGGAGAGGTTTCTGTTCTTTAAATAACTGATGTTTCCATACTTTTCTTCTGTATGAATTTTACAGTTAAAATCAAGCTGTAATTATTCTGGGTGTGATTTTATACAGTGGTTTTCTGACACAGATTCTCAATATGCTTTTCCTTCTGTTTGATTCTTTATCCTGAATTCTGTTAATACATAAAATAAGTGAATTCACATGTTAACTCCCACAGGGCTCTGTGGTTGTTGTTCATGTTATAGAACAGAAGAGCTCAGAGCTGAGCTGTGATGATCATTTTTGTATCAGTAGAAATGAAGTATGGCAGGTGAGATCAAACCCTGATGTAAGAGGGTGCTGGACCTGGAGGACTTAGAGACATGTCCACAGAGGCATTAGGTGCATAAGTACCTTTAGGGATCTAAACTGCATAATCTACACAGACAAGGCAAAGGAACATGGGCAGAGGAACAGGTATAGGTGACTTGGCCAAGGTTATATGGCAACACCTGTAACAGAGCTAACAAATAAGCTGGGAGTTCACTCCCCCTGCTGTCAGGGGTCTGAGGGTATGAGATCACATCTTCTCTCTCTCGTTTTTTGTGCAAGAGACCTTTTCAGGTAAAACAGAAAAATGGAAAATTTGGGCATGAATTTTTGTTGCTGACTTTCTCCTTTTTTCCACCCTGTTCCACAGTGCCCTATTTTTAGAAGTAATGCATAGTGCCTGGACACATTACAGCAGCTGGGCTCTCTGAGTCTTCACAGAATAACTCTTTATAGGTTGCTCAAATTCAGCAAGCAGAGTGAAATGTTTCCCTGCATTATGCTTTCTGCGGATCTTTTCTACAACAATAGGACAGGTAATTGTAATGTAAATTATTCCAGTCTGCATCGTAACCCTCTGCAATACAGAAAAGTGTTTCAAGCAATTTTGATGTTAGATATTGATTTGACTTTATCAGAGAAAGATCTTCACGCTTTCTAAGAGTTTAAGAAGCAGGAAGGCCATGAATGAAAGACTCACTTGAGGCTTTTTACCATCAGAAAGACTGGGAATTATAGCTGTAAGGATCAGGATAGTAATGACCCCCGGACATCTCAAGCTCAAGTTCCCCTCAGCAGCAATGACTGCAGTGGTTGTGTTGCCCTAAATTAAATACCTGTTCTTCTCTAAAGTCTTTGAGGTATAAACTCGTTCATGTAAGTGAATTTCTAAGGAAAGTTCCTTGACTATTACTGAAAAACTGAGTGCTGAGAAGAGCTGTGGGAGCTCCAGCATTTTACAGCTCTGAGAACAAAGATCTGTCACAAGGAGTTGTGGTAAAGTTGATCTTGCCTTGAGATGGCAGCAGGAGTAATGACCTCTTAAGCATCCCTCCAACCCTGATTTCTGAGATTCTGAAATGACTGCTGGATTTCTGGGAGCTAGAGAAAAAGAAACATCTGGAAAAAAACAGTGGCTCCCAGGCCTCTGGCTAGAGGACTGCTGCATTGTATTAGTGCTGACTGGCCCCAGACTTCTTTTGCATCTAATGGAAGCTCATCATTCGTTACAACAGATGGAGTACACTGTGTTAGTTCTCTTGCTGTTGAAGAAATGGCAAATGAGGCCACTGAAATGAAGAGTTGTTGTTCATGTCATCTTCCCCCAAATTATGGAAAAAGCAAAATGCTCTCACTTGGGGTGGAAGCATGAGTGCACTGCAGGGTGATGCTGTTTACTCGGGAGTGGATGGGAGAGGCCAGCCCATTTAGTCCTGTACTTCCAGGGCAGCAGGTCTTGAAAGCTGAGAATGAAGGAGGTACTGCAGATGGCTTCAGAGCTCCTAGAGCTGCTGCTTTCAGAGCGAAGCTGACACACACAATTGTGTCTGACGCTGGATGCACACAGGTTTGTATGGGTTCTGCAGTTGCAACACTGCTTGTGGGGAGGAAATGGAATAGAAAAATTGAAAAGTAGCAGCTGACAGAAGCAGAGGCTTGCCTGCTGTGTTCAGATCAGTGAGCAGCTGCAACAGTGGGTTTTGTCCAAGCCTTTTGCAGTCAGTTTTCCTTGGAGTGATAACAGAATTACCGTGTGAACTCCCAGCAGCAAGCAACCACAGACAGTCCAGCAGTGCATTAGGCCCATTTCTGATCAGGCAGAGGTCAGGGCTGAAACTGTGCTGAATTCAGTGATGTGATGCTAGGCCCAGTACAATTGCAATCCCCTTTTTTTCCCCTGCAGCAGCAAGAGAGTTTTGATTTTGTTTCCTTACCTAGGTAAGGAAGGACGATTCTTCTGCACATGCCAGTTCAAATAGATGAATGCTTACTGGCAAATATCCAGTGAGATTTACACCATGGATCACTCTTAACCTGTATACAACTTTTTACTTTTCTCCTTGCCACTGCTACTTTATTTTTTTTAAGCATTATGTGAAGCTGATTATTACATTGTGTCACGGCTGTGGAAAATACTGTACAGAACAGGCGGGTGTCAAGAGGATGGAGCCAGACTCTTCAGTGGTGGCCAGCAATAGGACAAGGGGCAGCGGGCACAAGCTGGAACACAGGAGGTTCCACTGAAACACAAGGAAGAACTTCTTTACTGTGAGGGTGCCAGAGCACTGGAACAGGCTGCCCAGAGAGGGTGTGGAGTCTCCATCTCTGGAGATGTTCCAAACCCACCTGGATGCCATCCCATGCAGTCTGCTCTAGATGTACCTGCTCTGGCAGGGGGATTGGACTGGATGATCTCCAGAGGTCCCTTCCAACCCCACCAGTTTGTGATTCTGTGAACAGCACCTCCGTGGCAGTCGGAGAGTCCTTGAGACTTGTCAGCCCTGTTGAATCTGGAGACCGTACAAGAGAATAACCTGCCAGGCTTCCTTTCTTTTCAGTCACATCGTAATTGCTGAACATGGCATGGAGAATGTGGTATAGTAAAAAGCTAATATTTTGACAGAGTAAAAGATCGATGGAGTAAAGGCATTACTCAGCATTTTGAAGATTTGCCTTGTCTCAGTGCTGCCTTACTCTCTAAGGCTTCTGATTTATGAAGACAGAGTTTGGAGTATTTTATAATTTTAAGGGATATCCTCTCATAAGTAGGGAAATAAAATAGGTCAGGACAATTTTAATAATTCTGTCTTCATAACAATCAGTGATTGCTCTTTGCCAAACGGTGGATAAAGCGAAAATTCTTGCTAATAAATTAAAAGAAGAGAAAAACTAAAGTTATAATATTTCATTATTATTAAGCACTATTTCATGTCTTTCATTTTGATTATGTAAACCAACAAGACTGAAAGACGAAAACTAAGCTTTCCTTAAGGGTTTCTAATAGAGGCTAAAACTAGACCATGTAAAATGCATGGTCACATCACCAAAATATATATTTAAAACACTCTGCATCTGAAATCTTTGTTGAAAAGCTCTGCCCTCGAGCAGATTTGTTTCCAAGCCATACAGTAAAACTACTGTTGGATTCCAGTCACTAAACTATCAGTGAACCCATGGAGTTGGAAATGTCTCGGAGGCTGTCGTGTAACATTTTCTGGTGACATGGGATAACCCTCTCTGCTGCCCAGAATGTAGAACAGCCTCTGTGAGAACAGCATATACCGAGTGAGTGCTCACTTTTCAAAGTCAGATGAAAAATCTGCTCTTGTACACTATGTTCCAAAGCAAGACACAATTTTATTGGATTTATGTGTGTGGCAGAGTGTGCAGCATTTCTACTGCAATCAGAAGAAAAATAGTCGTTTTAAAAATTACATTAATATGTAATTATTTGACATAATGTCAGGTCATAAACATAGTCATTTCTTGTAATGCATGCTTGGATTTTATGAAGGTTTTAAAAAAGATTCACTCAATAATATGGGAAATCACATGAAAAGAACTGCCAAACTCAGAATTAAATAGAAAAATTTTGCCTAATTTTAGCCAGTTTGCTGAGAGATTGCTGAGTGGTCTCCAAAGAGAGTTATATCCACAGTGCTACTGGAGATGAAATACTAGAGCACAGTAGGATGGAACATGGACTGTGTTTCTTTTTTGTCCCTGACTTTCTTGGTCTCTGAGATCTGTAAGTTCAGATCAAGGCTTGGCAGAAGAAGTGAAGCTCCATCTGTCTTACTGAGCTGGTTTTGGCCATTGGAACAGAGAATGTAGAAGCAAAATGTAGCTCTCCTGGGTGAGCATGTTTACTTCTCTGTAATTGCAGGCAAACATGTCAGATAATCCTTTTTTTATAAAATTGGCTTAAAAAATAATTAGCTTTTAAAAGACTGTTTCAGAACCTTACTCTCTGGAGAATTAAAAAGTTTATTCTGAATTCTAGCCCCCTTTCCTTCTCCTGTGCGTGTTGGCCCTTCTCTCCTTGTTGGTGTTTAATCTTCAGCAGAGTTTCACTGAGCAGTTGTACCCTCTGTCATCCTTCATTTTGTGACGATAGATAACTGGGGCCTTGTTACGCCCTCTCGTATGATCATCTCTCCAGTTCCCCTATGATCCTCACACTAATATACCCCGTCTTCCACCTCAATGTGATATCTTCTCTGGCTGCATCATCACACTGATGTGTATGGCTGTATCTCCCTGCAGGAGCATCATCTTCCTGTGACCTGCCAATATTCCTCCTGTGCCCTCTGTTTATAGCAGAAATTCATATTAATCTCCAGGGCAAGACCTTGCGCTTCTTACTATCATAATTTATTTCATTTTCATTACTCCAGTCCTTAATGTCATTCACCTCTTCTTGTATGTGATTGTGATCCTCATCAGTATGGTCATTGCCATCTAACTTTGTGCCATTAATGTTTAATTAGTTTGATTCTTTTATTTTGTGCCAAGATAACTGATGAAAATGCTAAATAAAATGAGTCTCAGGACCAGTCCTGGAGGTTTTGCATTATAATAGGCTTCTCCTCAATTGATAGTTTCTATTTTACCACATCTTATTTCATTCCCTTCAGCTATGTTTTTTTTAAAGCATATTTTGGTGCTAATTCCATTATATTTTTAACTCAAAAATTTTCCCATGTAGCAGTTAATTTTACACTTTATAGGAATCCAGATGAAGTTTATTTACTTTTGGTTAAAAAAAATCAATTGTCTTTTCACAAAAGGATTGCGTCTCTCTTGCTGTGTTGGTAAACCCACTCCATACAGTGTTCAGTTTTCCATGTACCCCATGTTTTCAGGGCTTTTTTTGAACTGATATAATGTATGATGAGAGGCTGATTTCACTGATCTTCCTTTTTCACTTTAGGTAATGTTACATATGTGGGTAAAAATGTTATTTATAAGGTCTGTGGGGTTTTTTTTTAAAAAAAACAAAACCAAAAACCAACCAATCTCTAATTTAAAGTATTTTGTTCACTGTTGTTCCTACAGCAATATGTCAGAGCTCCACATTACATGATAGCAATAACCTTATGACAAACTTTCTCTTCCAAATACACTTTTGAAAGTGTTAACCAGCTTATGTCACCTGTTCAATACAGATAAATTCCAGTTTCCTTAAGATGCATCAAAGCTCTTTATGACAAATCTTTAATTGTTAGTATATCTTACATATCAGCTACCAGGAATTATTTCTGAGACTATATCTGCACGGGAGAACGAGGGTGTGATTATGGTAGTAACTACTGGTGAAGAAGCAGTGCCAGGAGCCAGTGTCCTGAATACACACACTCCAAGAGAAGTGATCTTCACCTGCGGACGAGCTGAAGCCCGAGCTGTGTTTTTTGCTGCCATTGCTACCCGTGCTGCCTGGGTTAACAAAACACACATGTACACTACAACCTGCTATGCTCCCGCTCCCTTTTTACTAGGACATGTGCTGGTGTGCCAGGGACTCAGAGGCTGCTGGCATCCTCAGGGCAGAGGTTAGGAAATCTGCTATGCTAACACCTGTTCCCGTTGGAAGTAGGCTGTAAATTACTGTTGCTTAGAGCAGACAGGATCTCTTAGCTTAGCTCTACAAGGGCCCAAGCCTCCCAAAATCCATGCAGTTCGTAAGACTCTAAAAACACCTAGGAAGAAGAAGTGGCAATGTCCACTGTAACACATAGTTCCCTGATGTGACTGGTGTTGTACAGGTGGGTGGCTGTATCTGAAGTCCTTCTTTGGAGAGGGTGAAAGAGCCTTTACCATCACAGAGTGGCCTCTTCTATTTATTCTTCCTGTTTCCCAACTGACTGTTTGCCTATGCCTAGTAAAATCCTGATGGTGATCTTTTCATACCACCTCTGCAACGTGCGTGAACTCCAGCACCCCAGTCTGTGAGCCTGAGAGCAGAACCAGAGGAACCCCTTCAGTGTCCACATGCTGTTCAGGATCCACTTGCTCTGTCAGGATCACGTCAGTACTACCATACACATCAGACTGCAGCTGGTAAGCCTGCATGTTATGCAGGATTCTTTCAGTTTGATGCATCCAGTTAACACATCCAGATGGAAGAATTAGTAGGGGATCTGTTTAAATATCACAATTATCTAATCTTATTTCTGTGAGAGGAAATAATTAAATGTGCAAATTGTATTTACTTTTTCCATCTCTTTAAAATTTGGTGATGATTCCAATAGCTTTTCAAATTCAATGAATCAAAAAATACTATTTGTATTAGGGTTTGCTTCCTAGTCAGTGTTGTGTTTAACCATTCTTAGTTTATCTCTTGAGATTCATTTTCCAATCTGTAGATCTTACTAATGTCTTTGTTTGATTCCTACTGCATAAATACCATCATTGTTCTCTCTTTTGCTCTCTCTCCCATGTTGCTTTTCCTTTTTAAAAACCAAACCATTGAGAAACTTTTGGAAGTTTCATTTATTTCACAGGAATCGAAAACATTTCCCATTTCCTTTACCAGATTTTATCATACTGTTTTATATCTACACATAGTGAGCTTGGAGTGGGGGACAAAAGTTTGATCGAGCTACCACATTTCTTATCATTTACATATTTTCCTTGCAAGATAGTATAGCCTGACTTTAAATAGTCTAAAGCATTGTTTAAGCAGCTACTGTTTTTATACAAATTTAATTTGTATTTCTATCTGTTTACAATTTAAAAAAAAAAGTAGCTAAGGGTTAGTACCCCAATCCAGAGGAAATATTTCATTTGTTCATTCTTTTTCTCCTTTTGATTACTTAAAATTCCTGCATACATGCCCCCCTCTGTACACAGATTTTGCATATGGGTAGTTTTTGCTCCTCCACAGTCTTGTTTGCTCCAGATGTTGATTCTATATTTTGATTTGGATTTTGGTCTTTAGGGACAGGTCACTGTTGCCTTATCTATGAGCTTCTGTCACAGAGGAATATATGCAAGCTAAGCAAAGCTCTGGAGCTGCCTTATATCCTAGTCTGAGCTTGACTTACCTTTTTGGAGTACAGTAAGCCCTCTGGGAGTGCACAGAGCAGTGTCTCTCCTTGGTTTCAGATAGTTAGATGCATCAGATAAGGGAAAAGTAGGAGTGCTTTTTTTTCTGTTCCAGCCCTGTAGAAAGATTTGATAGTTGCTTACTTCAGATTTTATTTTGCCAGGACTTTGAGCATATGAGCCTATGAGCCTTTGCTGAATCACAGTCTCAGACTCTATTGTGGAGGTTTGATTGGGTTTTCTGGACATTACAGGTGTTCTCTGGATAACAGAACTGCAAATAACAGTGACTCTTAAAACCAGAATAAAATTATAAGTGTCCAGTATTAATTAATGCATTTCCATTAGTAACCCTGCTAAAAGGTGTTGATTAAGAGTTACAATTGCATTTTTCTTTTTGTTAAACTAATGTAAGCTTTATTAATACTGCTGAAGTGAATACTGCACAGCGTAAATTAACTATTGTTTTCAGAGAATATGTTGCGTATGCGTTCTGTCCTGTTTGTATCTGTTCAGCTGACCTTCTCATTTGTTACTCTCAGTGCCAGCTACTGCTTTTTCTATTTCAGTGAACATTGTTTTTTTAACATGAAATGCCACTGTGTTTTTTCTTTGGCAAGAGAATGTCAGTGTCTGCAGAGTAAGAGCTGTTCAGAGCACTCGCTGGCAATCAGGGTATTAATCATTACTGTGCTTTGCTGCTCACTATAAAATCCTCTCTTTAAAAACATATATTTGTAGTTAGATTGAGCATGTAGGTTCAAAAGATTCACATTGTGACTCTGAGAACTTGTATTTCAGGTCAATGAAATCTGCAGAACTAGCTGATACTCGTGGGCTTAGAAGGCTGACGTCTGTCCTCGATGAGCTAGTCTGTTCCCTTTTTCTTTAAAAGATAAAAAAGGCAACTGCTTGTTCATTTGTCTTTGTTTCTGTGCTGAGCTCCTGGAAATGCCAAACTCTGTACTTCATACTGGTTAGCATGCGTCCCCTGTGCTGGCTTAGGGAAATACCTTAAACCAGGATCTCCAGGGACACCTATGGCCATCAATAAATCAGAGTCTGAACACATCTCCCCTTCTCAACAGCCTGTCTACAGCTCAGTGCTTCCCAGCAGGAGCATATAGCTCTTTCTTTCCATGTGGGAGCTGTCCTTGTCCAAATCCTTTCCCACATTGTGGGGAACAGTGATGCTGTATGACCTTAGACAGACAGTCTGGGTATGCAGAGACAATCTGGGGACAGATCAGGCAGATAGTCAATCTGTATCTCATGCATTAGCGTGTAGAATACGCCTTTGTAAGTCATATTGGGTGTGATCTGCAATACCATTCTGAACATTTTGTTTCACTCTTCAGTCTGGTTAGACTGAATCAACTGGTGTTTTCAGGCAGAACACCAGAAAATCATTATAAGATCCTTCTAAGTAATTTACTGTTCAAAGCTACACGAGTTCAACCATTAAGAAATTGATTCACAGTTTTATCTTCACATACCTGATTATGGTTTTTGTCATAGTGTGTGTTACATAAGATACTGTTCTATATGATCTTATATGTGATAATTTTTCTTATTTACAGTATATCTATATTACATTTTTGTCTTGTTCATTTCCTATTTTGATCTATTCAGAGGTCACTAACATATCTAATATACTTCTCTGCTATCCGTCTTTCTCACATCTTTATTCAGGCAGCTTCCTCTAGCTCCCTTTTAGCACAAAATAATGATTAAAAGGTACCTCTTCATTATTTCTATTGAAAAATCTTCATTCCTTGGCTCTTCCTTATCTTTGTATGCTGATTAATGTTCACATCTTTGCCCAAAGCCTTATTTTTCAGGTCAGGTAATTCACTTCATGTACTATTTATGTCCTCTGCAGTTTCTTGGTATAGATGTTTCTCTCATTTGAGAAAACAGATGAAACCATATTATACTTTCAATATGTTTAAGGTCAGATATTAAAAATTCCCTCTATCTACTCACTTGAGATGAGATACTTGGAGCATTTCTTTGTTCTGCTTTATACAATCTTGGAAATCTCTGTGAAGGACACTGTTATAAATCAGTAAATAACCACCAAATTTGCAAAGTATCTACCAACATAACAGATTGCAGAGATGAGCCAGAGAGGCTCGCCTGTGGTTCCCTCCTTGTCTTACGGAGTTTGGGGAGACATTTTGTAGGTGACAGCTCTCCTGTTAGGCCAAGAGGTTGCCATTTCTCTGCCGATCCTCCCCTTCCTTTCTTGTCAGAAAACTGTCTTAGATGGAAAATGTCAGCCCTGTCAGATGTGTTCCCTTTTCATCTGGGAATTGACTGGTTTGGGGAGAAGTGGCATGTTGGATGGAGATGCAAAGGTGCTTCCTGTTTTTGACAGGAATGGTAAGAGGAACCTCGCTGTGCCTAAAAGCAACTTTCATTCTTTGAGCATTAATGTGGCCCCTTGGTATGACGTAGAGTTTCAGCCAGTGCCTCCTGCTGGCTGAGACTAAGGTGATGTGCAAACCAGTGCCGTGGCACATTGGTGGAAAAACATCATGTTTCTAGCTGAGCTTTTCTCCTTTATGATTCTCACAAATGGTCATGACAATAATATAGAGAAATTTATTTCAGTTCTCTCTGCAAGTTCCTTGGTGCACTTAATACTTCATTGGTAAGCAGTTTCACTGTTTCTCCTGGCATCTGTCAGGTTTTCGTGTGGGAGCAGCTGTCCCCATCAGGAAAAAGTATAATTTGAAGTTGCAAAGTCATGTCCTGTGAGTATTCAAGCTAGTTTTGAACTTGCTTTTAGTTTACCTTCAACTGTTTCTTTAAGGATTCTCAGCTGCATCTTGTACTGTTGGTACTTTCTGTCTGTGTAAAATGCACAATAGTGCCAGGAGGCTTCATTGCTGCATTTTAAATAATGCCCTAAAATCTGTCTTTCACCGGCAGTCTTCATAACTTGACAGCCTGCTCACATTTCTCTGACTTTCAAAACCCTTGGATCAGAAGAAGGAATTACCAGTAACGCCTTCTTTCCCTCCGATTGGCAGAAATGATACACTATTGTGCTACTTGATATTCGTCCATCTTCAAAAGATTTATATAGGAATTAAGTGGTACATTGACCCTGTGTGTTCACAGAAGCAAGTTTCAACCATCAAGAAATTTCTTCTCCAAGAATAAAACAGAATTTACTTGCTGTCCTTGAAAAAGAGCGTAATAGTTCTGGCTACGCAGTGTCCTGTAACATGATGTGTTCCTTACACCAGGGCAAACTGGAGGTAAAATATCATCACTCTGCCTTGACAGCGCTTTGTTTCCCTTTGCAGCAGCACTTGCTAATCTGACAACAGAGAATCAAGACTTTTTAATTTTAATGAAAAACTGACCCACATTTTTACTCATGAGGTTATTCATCATGGTAATTTATAGGTCACATCCTACCCTCTCAGAAAACTAGGATGTTTGATAGAGCAAGAAAAACTGACTTTGAATCATCAAGTACTTAAGAGAACTTGAAGTGATAAATGGGTTTTAATTAATTTAAATACAGTTAGAAGATCAGATGAAGCATTATTTTAAAGTGATACCAGAAGAAACTACAGAGATTTGTGATCTTTTTATGTGTTATGTCTTCTGACATGCTAACATGCAGTGGAGCCATACAGAAAGGCTCTAACCATCACAAACACACTTCAAACACATTTTATTTCAGAATAACTAGTAATTTAGTGGTTCTTGTCTGGTTTTAGCTTCTATTCAGAGGGTCACCGTTAGAATTACACAGACAATTGTATCACATAGCTGACTGGTGACTCAGAACTGTGCGTTATGTATAAACTTAACACTCCCTCCAGACATCCTTCTAAGTGTCACCCTGTTGAAACAGAGTGGAATTTTAAGCAAATTTAATGTTTCCATAAGCTCCATAGCACAGATTGCTTAGTGTAAGCTGGCATAGCTATATTAGCAAAGAGTAATTTTACAGGCTAAGCTGTACAATTACAGTTGTATTTTACAGCTGACCTCAACTGTTCTTTAAAATAGCTGCTACCAAAATGAATTGATTATGTTCCATTTCTAGTGGCTCCCTGCTGACTTATGAAATTGTGATGGGCTCGTGAACAAGCAATTTGCAATCTCAAATTGGATGTTGTGGTCATTGGAGGTTTCATGTCTCTTCCAACTCTACTGAAGTTGGTGGCCCCAGAGATTCAGAGAGGTAGATTTGTGCTGTTGACTCTCGATCCCATCAAGATGCCTAAGAAAGCAAATGCAAATAGAGTCACTACACCTATGCTGCTTGAACCTGGAGGATTGCAGCCCTCCTTCCTTGTGTGTTGTTGACAATACAGAATTTGGCCCTGACCTTGAGGAAGTCCCAGTTAATTAGGCAGTTTTGCCATTGTTATGTTTTAGGTCTGTAGCCCAGTCACTGCTCTTGGGTGCAGTAGAGCATGAAGTCAGGAAAGTACCTTTCACCATTCGCTAGTTTCACCAGGCCCCTGACTTTGGATTCTCCCTGTTTCCAGCAAACAGTTCCTGCATAACCCTTGTGTTTTGGAGGGTTTTTTTGTCAAAGGAAAGCTGTCTTAGGAAGCTGCACATTTAGCTTGGGCCTGCTGCCATATTTCCTCTTGCAAAGGGAATTCACCATGTGCCCCTTCATGAGATGTCTCAGTGACTCATGGCCAAGGTGGAATCTTGACCCCCTAGTCTGGACCTGGAAATACTACGTAGCCTGTGGTTATATATAGAAGCAAACTGATGAAACAACTGGCTAATTGTCTGTGGAAAAATATGGTGACAGAAAGTTTATGGAACAATTGGTCCATCAGTTAATTAGCATGAAAGCCTGACAAATAATTATGACCCTTTTTATTTTATCCTGAGCGGTTCTTCAACTTTTTTCTACTCTTGCATGTCAAAGTTTTAATTCATTTTTACCATATAAATATTTTAACATGACAAAAAGAATATCTTAGATATACCTGCTTATCTGATGAGTAGGTGATTTCATTTTGCTTCCTTTTAACACATCTGGTAGCTGGAAGGGAGTAACACTACCCCATGAACGTGAATAGACAAGGGTGAAGTTGATTAGGAGCTTGAAGGTTATTTTTACAGTTTTTGATGGAATTTCTATTAAAGCTGGTGCAATACAGACAGGTACTACAAATACAAAGGGGGAGAAAGAATTCCTTGAAAATATTGGGTAAAATATCGTGAAGAAATGAAGCACAAAGGCCATTTTAGTTGCTTCCTTTGTTAGTTTAAAACAATTTGACAAAAAATTCTTCTGAAATGCCAACCATGAGATAAATTTAATGTATGTATGAAAAATTTGCATGAAATTCAGAACTTTAATTTACTATTAATTAACTTCCAAACACCACTAAATAGCTGTAATTGGCACTGTGGCTGAAAGCTTACTTGTGAAAGTGTCAGTAATGAACAGAACACTCATGATTAGTGGCAGCATATATGGTTTCTCAAATATTTCATTATAGATCCACAAAAATGTGATGGGGGATGACCGTGCATCTAATTCCTCGTTTATTCTCTCTGTTCGTGGAAGAATATTATTTAGTTATTTAAATCGTAAATACTAAAAGTAGTTTGTGCCCAAAGGAAGAAAGTTTATAAGACGAAGTAATTTATCACAACTGTTACTTTCTTGATTTGTGCAACTAACTTAAGAATATTGCAGTATTTGTCTCTATTTGTAGCAGGAAAAAGGTTATTTTATTTGAAAATACTAGTTTGTTCTGTCTCATGGCAGGCAGTTCATGTTTTATACACTCGTGGAATATCACCAAGTCACTGCACAGCCAGTGGTGAGGCTGTATGGGGATATAAAGAGCTGTTACAAAATCACATCCTTGGCATTAAAAGCCCCTGTTAGGTTTTTGATACCAAAGCGCATCCTGATACAAAGCAGTGGCAGCTGCTGTGTGGGGCCGAGGCACTTCTTCAGGGGTCCTGTCAGTCAGATGTTCTCTGCGCTTTGCTGTGATCTGTGTGAACCCAAGACAGAGATCCTCTTTTTGACAGACTTTCTACTTGTTGCCCCTTTGCTCCTTTCGTGATTGCCTGGCTTCTCCTCGTTTTAGGGCAGACAGGACACTAGCTATATTGTTTCCAGAATCTTTACAAGTGGAAAGGAAACTGTTCCTTTCATCTGTCCTGGTTGTTAGCTGGGACAGAGGTAGGTTTCTTTTTAGTAGTTACACATCCTTGGCCACCTCCCATCCTACTCAGTGCAGGACAGCAGGTCTGCAGAGTATTAGATCCATAGGATGCCATGTTGTAGATGATTGCTCTCACTTTTCTATCTAAATGTAGCAACTCTTGGATAAATTTTAGGGTTTTTTCTACTGCTGTTGTCTAGAGGAAGAAAAAGTAGTTCCAGTCTTGTATTCCACCCCAGTGCTATATGGACCAAGTT